>NW_024395352.1:0-9620 GCF_016617805.1 Bactrocera tryoni | reverse complement strand
ATATTGAGTTGATTTAAATTATTAATTTAACATATTTAAGTTAATAAAACTTCTTCATCTTTCTGATGATCATGTTCAGGTACAAAGTCGATTTTCTTGTACACACACTTTTTGCAATCGATATTGAGTTGCTTTAAATCATTACTTTAACATATATAAATTAATTAACCTTCTTCATTTGACTGAAGTCGACATAAGGCCATAACGACAGCGCATTTGGAAGAATTCGACAATCTTATATTCTATAAAGTCGATTTTCTTGTACATACACATTTAGCAATCGATATTGAGTTGCTTTAAAACATTACTTTAACATATGTAAGTTAATTAACCTTCTTCATTTTACTGAAGTTGACATAAGGCCATAACGACAGCGCATTTGGCAGAATTCCACAATCTCATATTCAGATATAAAGTCGATTTTCTTGTATGTACACATTTAGCAATCGATATTGAGTTGATTTAAATTATTAATTTAACATATTTAAGTTAATAAAACTTCTTCATCTTACTGATGATCATGTTCAGGTATAAAGTCGATATTCTTGTACCCACACTTTTAGCAATCGATATTGAGTTGCTTTAAATCATTACTTTAACATATATAAATTAATTAACCTTCTTCATTTGACGGAAGTCGACATAAGGCCATAACGACAGCGCATTTGGAAGAATTCGACAATCTTATATTCAGGTATAAAGTCGATTTTCTTTTATATTTACATTTAACAATCGATATTGAGTTGCTTCAAATCATTACTTTAACATATGTAAGTTAATTAACCTTCTTCATATTACCGAGGTTGACATAAAGCCATAACGGCGTTGCATTTGGAAGAATTCGACAAACTTGTATTCAGGTATATAGTCCATTTTCATGTATATACACATTTAGCAGTCGATATTAAATTGCCTTAAATCATTAATTTAACATATTTAAGTTAATTTGCTTTTTCATCTTACTGAAGTTGACATAAGGCGATAACGTCAGTTCATTTGGAAGAATTCGACAATCTTATATTCAGATATAAAGTCGATTTTCTTGTATATACACATTTAACATTCGATATTGAATTGCTTCAAACCATTACTTTAACATATTCAGGGTAATTAATTTTCTTCATCTTACTGAAGTGTACATTAAGCCATAACGGCAGTGCATTTGGAAGAATTCGACAATCTAATATTTAGGTATATAGTCAATTTGCTTGTATATTCATTTAACAATCGATATTGAGTTGCTTCAAATCATTAATTTAACATGTTTAAGTTAACTAACCTTCTTCATCTTACTGAAGTTGACATAAAGCCATAACGGCAGTGCATTTGGAAGAATTCGACAATCTTATATTCAGGTATAAAGTCCATTTTCTTGTATATACACATTAAACAATCGATATTGAGTTGCTGCAAATCATTACTTTAACATATTTAAGGTAATTAACTTTCTTCATCTTACTGAAGTTGTTATAAAGCCATAACGGCAGTGCATTTGGAAGAGTTCGACAATCTTATATTCAGGCATAAATTCGATTTTCTTGCATATACACATTTAGTAGTCGATATTGAGGTGCTTTAAATCATTATTTTAACATATTTAAGTTAATTTATTTTCTTCATCTTGCTGAAGTTGACAAAAAGCCATAACGGCAGTGCATTTGGAAGAATTCGACAATCTTATATTCAGGTATAAAGTCGATTTTCTTGTATTTACACATTTATCAGTCGTTATTAAATTGCCTTAAATCATTAATTTAACATATTTAAGTTAATTTATCTTCTTCATCTCACTGAAGTTGACATAGAGCCATAAAGACAGTGCAGTTGGAAGAAATTGACAATCTTATATTCAGGTATAAAGTCGATTTTCGTGTATATACACAATAAGCAGTCGAAATTGAGTTGCTTTAAATCATTAATTTAACATATGTATTTAAGTTAATTAACCTTCTTCATCTTCCTGAAGTCAACATAAAGCCATAACGGCAGTGCAATTGGATGTTCTTGTGTGCACATTTAGCAATCGATACTGAGTTGCGTTAAATCATTACTTTGACATATTTAAGTTAATTTATTTTCTTCATCTTGCTGAAGTTGACATAAAGCCATAACGGCAGTGCATTTGGAAGAATTCGGCAATCTTATATTCAGCTATGAAGTCGATTTTCTTGTATATACACATTTAGCAATCGATACGGAATTGCTTCAAATCATTACTTTAACATATTTAAGGTAATTAACCTTCTCCAACTTACTGAAGTTTACATAAAGCCATAACGGCACTTCATTTGGAAGAATTCGAAATCCTATATTCAGGTATAAAGTCGATTTTCTTGTATATGCACATTAAACAATCGATATTGAGTTGCTTCAAATCATTACTTTAACATATTTAAGGTAATTAACTTTCTTCATCTCACTGAAGTTGACATAAAGCTATAACGGCAGTGCATTTGGAAGAATTCCACAATCTTATATTCAGGTATAAAGTCGATTTTTTGTATATACACATTTAGCAGTCGATATTGAGTTGCTCTACGTCATTAATTTAACATATTTAAGCAGTCGATATTGAGTTGCTCTACGTCATTAATTTAACATATTTAAGTTAATTAACCCTCTTCATCTTACTGAAGTTGATATAAGGCCATAACGGCATTGCATTTGGAAGAATTCGACAAATTTATATTCAGGTATAAAGTCGATTTTCTTGTATGTACACATTTAGCAATCGATATTGAGTTGATTTAAATTATTAATTTAACATATTTAAGTTAATAAAACTTCTTCATCTTACTGATGATCATGTTCAGGTATAAAGTCGATATTCTTGTACACACACTTTTAGCAATCGATATTGAGTTGCTTTAAATCATTACTTTAACATATATAAATTAATTAACCTTCTTCATTTGACGGAAGTCGACATAAGGCCATAACGACAGCGCATTTGGAAGAATTCGACAATCTTATATTCAGGTATTAAGTCGATTTTCTTGTACATACACATTTAGCAATCGATATTGAGTTGCTTCAAAACATTACTCTAACATATGTAAGTTAATTAACCTTACTAATTTTACTGAAGTTGACATAAGGCCATAACGACAGCGCATTTTGAAGAATTCCACAATCTTATATTCAGATATAAAGCCGATTTTCTTGTATGTACACATTTAGCAATCGATACTGAGTTGCTTCAGATCATTACTTTAACATATGTTAGTTAATTAACCTTCTTCATTTTACTGAAGTTGACATAAGGCCATAACGACAGCGCATTTGGAAGAATTCCACAATCTTGTATTCAGGTATAAAGTCGATTTTCTTGTACATACACATTTAGCAATCGATATTGAGTTGCTTTAAAACATTACTTTAACATATGTAAGTTAATTAACCTTCTTCATTTTACTGAAGTTGACATAAGGCCATAACGACAGCGCATTTGAAGAATTCCACAATCTTATATTCAGGCATAAATTCGATTTTCTGGTATATACACATTTAGTAGTCGAAATGGAGTTGCTTTAAATCATTAATTTAACATATGTATTTAAGTTAATTAACCTTCTTCATCTTCCTGAAGTCAACATAAAGCCATAACAGCAGTGCAGTTGGAAGAATTCGTCAATCTTATATTCAGTTATAAAGTCGATGTTCTTGTGTACACATTTAGCAATCGATGCTGAGTTGCGTTAAATCATTACTTTGACATATTTAAGTTAATTAACCTTCTTCATCTTACTGAAGTTGACATAAAGCTATAACGGCAGTGCATTTGGAAGAACTCGACACTCTTATATTCAGGTATAAAGTCGATTTTCTTGTACTTACACATTTATCAGTAGATATTAAATTGCCTTAAATCATTAATTTAACATATTTACGTTAATTTATTTTCTTCATCTTGCTGAAGTTGACATAAAGCCATAACGGCAGTGCATTTGGAAGAATTCGTCAATCTTATATTCAGTTATAAAGTCGATGTTCTTGTGTATACACATTAAGCAATCGATATTGAGTTGCTTTAAATCATTACTTTGACATATTTAAGTTAATTAACCTTCTTCATCTCACTGAAGTTGACATAAAGCTATAACGGCAGTGCATTTGGAAGAACTCGACAATCTTATATTCAGGTATAAAGTCGATTTTCTTGTATATACACATTTAGCAATCTATACGGAATTGCTTCAAATCATTACTTTAACATATTTAAGGTAATTAACCTTCTTCATTTTACTGAAGTTGAAATAAAGCCATAACGGCACTTTATTTGGAAGAATTCAACAATCTTATATTCAGATATAAAGTCGATTTTCTTGTTCATACACATTTAGCAGTCGATATTGAGTTGCTTCAAATCATTATTTTGACATATATAAGTTAATTAACCTTCTTTATTTTACTGAAGTGGACATAAGGCCATAACGACAGTGCATTAGGAAGAATTCAACAATCTTATATTCAGATATAAAGTAGATTTTCTTGTTCATACACATTTAGCAGTCGATATTGAGTTGCTTCAAATCATTATTTTGACATATATAAGTTAATTAACCTTCTTTATTTTACTGAAGTGGACATAAGGCCATAACGACAGTGCATTAGGAAGAATTCCACAATCTTATATTCAGATATAAAGTCGATTTTCTTGTACATACACATTTAGCAATCGATATTGGGTTGATTTAAATTATTAATTTAACATATTTAAGTTAATAAAACTTCTTCATCTTACTGATGATCATGTTCAGGTATAAAGTCGATATTCTTGTACACACACTTTTAGCAATCGATATTGAGTTGCTTTAAATCATTACTTTAACATATATAAATTAATTAACCTTCTTCATTTGACGGAAGTCGACATAAGGCCATAACGACAGCGCATTTGGAAGAATTCGACAATCTTATATTCAGGTATAAAGTCGATTTTCTTGTACACACACTTTTAGCAATCGATATTGAGTTGCTTTAAATCATTACTTTAACATATATAAATTAATTAACCTTCTTCATTTTACTGAAGTTGACATAAGGCCATAACGACAGCGCATTTGGCAGAATTCCACAATCTCATATTCAGATATAAAGTCGATTTTCTTGTATGTACACATTTAGCAATCGATATTGAGTTGATTTAAATTATTAATTTAACATATTTAAGTTAATAAAACTTCTTCATGTTACTGATGATCATGTTCAGGTATAAAGTCGATATTCTTGTACACACACTTTTAGCAATCGATATTGAGTTGCTTTAAATCATTACTTTAACATATATAAATTAATTAACCTTCTTCATTTGACGGAAGTCGACATAAGGCCATAACGACAGCGCATTTGGAAGAATTCGACAATCTTATATTCAGGTATAAAGTCGATTTTCTTTTATATTTACATTTAACAATCGATATTGAGTTGCTTCAAATCATTACTTTAACATATGTAAGTTAATTAACCTTCTTCATATTACCGAGGTTGACATAAAGCCATAACGGCATTGCATTTGGAAGAATACGACAAACTTGTATTCAGGTATATAGTCCATTTTCATGTATATACACATTTAGCAGTCGATATTGAATTGCCTTAAATCATTAATTTAACATATTTAAGTTAATTTGCTTTTTCATCGTACTGAAGTTGACATAAGGCGATAACGTCAGTTCATTTGGAAGAATTCGACAATCTTATATTCAGATATAAAGTCGATTTTCTTGTATATACACATTTAACAATCGATATTGAATTGCTTCAAACCATTACTTTAACATATTCAGGGTAATTAATTTTCTTCATCTTACTGAAGTGTACATTAAGCCATAACGGCAGTGCATTTGGAAGAATTCGACAATCTAATATTTAGGTATATAGTCAATTTGCTTGTATATATTCATTTAACAATCGATATTGAGTTGCTTCAAATCATTAATTTAACATGTTTAAGTTAACTAAACCTTCTTCATCTTACTGAAGTTGACATAAAGCCATAACGGCACTTTATTTGGAAGAATTCGACAATCCTATATTCAGGTATAAAGTCGATTTTCTTGTATATACACATTAAACAATCGATATTGGGTTGCTTCAAATCATTACTTTAACATATTTAAGGTAATTAACTTTCTTCATCTTACTGAAGTTGTTATAAAGCCATAACGGCAGTGCATTTGGAAGAGTTCGACAATCTCATATTCAGGCATAAATTCGATTTTCTTGTATATACACATTTAGTAGTCGATATTGAGTTGCTTTAAATCATTATTTTAACATATTTAAGTTAATTTATTTTCTTCATCTTGCTGAAGTTGACAAACAGCCATAACGGCAGTGCATTTGGAAGAATTGGACAATCTTATATTCAGGTATAAAGTCGATTTTCTTGTATTTACACATTTGTCAGTCGTTATTAAATTGCCTTAAATCATTAATTTAACATTTTTAAGTTAATTTATCTTCTTCATCTCACTGAAGTTGACATAGAGCCATAAAGACAGTGCAGTTGGAAGAATTTGACAATCTTATATTCAGGTATAAAGTCAATTTTCGTGTATATACACAATAAGCAGTCGAAATTGAGTTGCTTTAAATCATTAATTTAACATATGTATTTAAGTTAATTAACTTTCTTCATCTTCCTGAAGTCAACATAAAGCCATAACGGCAGTGCAGTTGGAAGAATTCGTCAATCTTATATTCAGTTATAAAGTCGATGTTCTTGTGTACACATTTAGCAATCGATACTGAGTTGCGTTAAGTCATTACTTTGACATATTTAAGTTAATTAACCTTCTTCATCTTACTGAAGTTGACATAAAGCTATAACGGCAGTGCATTTGGAAGAACTCGACAATCTTATATTCAGGTATAAAGTCGATTTTCTTGTATGTACACATTTAGCAATCGATACTGAGTTGCTTCAGATCATTACTTTAACATATGTTAGTTAATTAACCTTCTTCATTTTACTGAAGTTGACATAAGGCCATAACGACAGCGCATTTGGAAGAATTCCAAAATCTTGTATTCAGATAAAAAGTCGATTTTCTTGTATATACACATTTAACAATCGATATTGCGTTGCTTCAAATCATTACTTTAACATATTTAAGTTAATTAACTCTCTTCATCTTACTGAAGTTGACATAAGGCCATAACGACAGCGCATTTGGAAGAATTCCACAATCTTATATTCAGATATAAAGTCGATTTTCTTGTACATACACATTTAGCAATCGATACGGAATTGCTTCAAATCATTACTTTAACATATCTAAGGTAATTAACCTTCTCCAACTTACTGAAGTTGACATAAAGCCATAACGGCACTTTATTTGGAGGAACGCGAAATCCTATATTCAGGTATAAAGTCGATTTTCTTGTATATGCACCATAAACAATCGATATTGAGTTGCTTCAAATCATTACTTTAACATATTTAAGGTAATTAACTTTCTTCATCTCACTGAAGTTGACATAAAGCTATAACGGCAGTGCATTTGGAAGAATTCGACAATCTTATATTCAGTTATAAAGTCGATGTTCCTGTGTACACATTTAGCAATCGATACTGAGTTGCGTTAAATCATTACTTTGACATATTTAAGTTAATTAACCTTCTTCATCTTACTGAAGTTGACATAAAGCTATAACGGCAGTGCATTTGGAAGAACTCGACAATCTTATATTCAGGTATAAAGTCGATTTTCTTGTATATACACATTTAGCAATCGATTCGGAATTGCTTCAAATCATTACTTTAACATATTTAAGGTAATTAACCTTCTCCAACTTACTGAAGTTGACATAAAGCCGTAACGGCACTTTTTTTGGAAGAACTCGAAATCCTATATTCAGGTATAAAGTCGATTTTCTTGTATATGCACCATAAACAATCGATATTGAGTTGCTTCAAATCATTACTTTAACATATTTAAGGTAATTAACTTTCTTCATCTCACTGAAGTTGACATAAAGCTATAACGGCAGTGCATTTGGAAGAATTCGACAATCTTATATTCAGTTATAAAGTCGATGTTCTTGTGTACACATTTAGCAATCGATATTGAGTTGCTTTAAATCATTACTTTGACATATTTAAGTTAATTAACCTTCTTCATCTTCCTAAAGCCGACATAAAGCGATAACGGCAGTGCAGTTGGAAGAATTCGACAATCTATATTCAGGTATAAAGTCGATTTTCTTGTACTTACACATTTATCAGTCGATATTAAATTGCCTTAAATCATAAATTTAACATATTTAAGTTAATTTATTTTCTCCATCTTGCTGAAGTTGACATAAAGCTATAAAGGCAGTGCATTTTGAAGAACTCGACAATCTTACATTCAGGTATAAAGTCGATTTTCTTGTATATACACATTTAGCAATCGATATTGAGTTGCTTCAAAACATTACTTTAACATATGTAAGTTAATTAACCTTCCTCATTTTACTGAAGTTGATATAAGGCCATAACGACAGCGCATTTGGAAGAATTCCACAATCTTATATTCAGATATAAAGCCGATTTTCTTGTATGTACACATTTAGCAATCGATACTGAGTTGCTTCAGATCATTACTTAAACATATGTTAGTTAATTAACCTTCTTCATTTTACTGAAGTTGACATAAGGCCATAACTACAGCGCATTTGGAAGAATTCGGCAATCTTATATTCAGATATAAAATCGATGTTCTTGTGTACACATTTAGCAATCGATATTGAGTTGCTTTAAATCATTACTTCAACATATATAAATTAATTAACCTTCTTCATTTGACTGAAGTCGACATAAGGCCATAACGACAGCGCATTTGGAAGAATTCGACAATCTTATATTCAGGTATAAAATCGATTTTCTTGTACATACACATTTAGCAATCGATATTGAGTTGCTTCAAAACATTACTTTAACATATGTAAGTTAATTAACCTTACTCATTTTACTGAAGTTGACATAAGGCCATAACGACAGCGCATTTTGAAGAATTCCACAATCTTATAATCAGATATAAAGCCGATTTTCTTGTATGTACACATTTAGCAATCGATACTGAGTTGCTTCAGATCATTACTTTAACATATGTTTGTTAATTAACCTTCTTCATTTTACTGAAGTTGACATAAGGCCATAACGACAGCGCATTTGGAAGAATTCCACAATCTTGTATTCAGATAAAAAGTCGATTTTCTTGTATATACACATTTAACAATCGATATTGAGTTGCTTAAAATCATTACTTTAACATATGTAAGTTAATTAACCCTCTTCATCTTACTGAAGTTGACATAAGGCCATAACGACAGCGCATTTGGAAGAATTCCACAATCTTATATTCAGAAATAAAGTCGATTTACTTGTACACACACTTTTAGCAATCGATATTGAGTTGCTTTAAATCATTACTTTAACATATATAAATTAATTAACCTTCTTCATTTGACTGAAGTCGACATAAGGCCATAACGACAGCGCATTTGGAAGAATTCGACAATCTTATATTCTATAAAGTCGATTTTCTTGTACATACACATTTAGCAATCGATATTGAGTTGCTTTAAAACATTACTTTAACATATGTAAGTTAATTAACCTTCTTCATTTT
>NW_024395351.1:0-31320 GCF_016617805.1 Bactrocera tryoni | reverse complement strand
TAGAGTTGTCTTATAGCCATTACGACAGTGTTTTTGGAGTTGTCATAGAGTTGTCTTATAGCCATAACGACAGTGTATTTGGAGCAATTTCGCAATCTTATATTAAGGTGTAGAATCGATTTTTTAGTGCATACATAATAAACAATCGATATCAAGTTGCGTAAAAATATGAACTTTACATATTTATGCTAATTAGCCTTTTTGAAGTTATTGGAGTGTTCATAGAGTTGTCGTATAGCGACAGTGCATTTGAAGCAATTTCACAATCTTATATTAAAGTGTATAATCTATTTTTCAGTACATACACACTAAGCAATCGATATCAAGTTTTGTAAAAATATGAACTTTACATATTTATGCTAATTAGCTTTGCTGCTTTGATGTTTCTGGAGTTGTCATAGAGTTGTCTTATAGCCATAACGACAGTGTATTTGGAGCAAATTCACAATCATATATTATGGTGTAGATTCGTTTTTTTGGTACATTTATATTAAGCAGTCGATATCAAGTTGCGAAAAAATATGAACTTTAAATATTTATGCTAACTAGCCGTTTTGATGTTTTTGGAGCTGTCATAGAGTTGTCTTATATCCATGACGACAGTGTATTTGGAGCAATTTCACAATCTTATATTAAAATGTATAATCGATTTCTTGGTACATACACATTAAGCAATCGATATTAAGTGCGGTAAAAATAAGAACTTTACATATTTATGCTAACTAGCCGTTTTGATGTTATTGGGGTTGTCATAGAGCCATAACGACAGTGTATTTGGAGCAATTTCACAATCTTATATTAAGGTGTAGAATCGATTTTTTGGTGCATACATATTAAGCAATCGATATCAAGTTGCGTAAAAATATGAACTTTGCATACTTATGCTAATTAGCCTTTTTGAAGTTATTGGAGTTATCATAGAGTTGTCTTATAGCCATAACGACAGTGTATTTGGAGCAATTTCACAATCTTATATTAAGGTGTAGAATCGATTTCTTGGTACATACATTTTAAGCAGTCGATATCAAGTTGCGTAAAAATATGAACTTTACATATTTATGCTAATTATCCTTTTTGAAGTTATTGGAGTTGTCATAGAGTTGTCGTATAGCCATAACGACAGTGTATTTGAAACAATCTAACAATCTTATATTAAGGTGTAGAATCGATTTTTTAGTACAAAAACATTAAGCAATCGATATCCAGTTGCGTAAAAATATGAACTTTACATATTTATGCTAATTAGCCTTACTGAAGTTATTGGAGTTGTCATAGAGTTGTCGTATAGCGACAGTGTATTTGAAGCAATTTCACAATCTTATATTAAAGTGTATAATCTATTTTTTAGTGCATACACACTAAGCAATCGATATCAGGTTTTGTAAAAATTTGAACTTTAAATATTTATGCTAATTAGCCGCTTTGATGTTTTTGGAGTTGTCATAGAGTTGTCTTATAGCCATAACGACAGTGTATTTTGAGCAATTTCACAATCTTATATTAAGGTGTAGATTCGTTTTCTTGGTACATACATTTAAGCAGTCGATATCAAGTTGCGAAAAAATATGAACTTTACATATTTATGCTAACTAGCCGTTTTGATGTTTTTAGAGTTGTCATAGAGTTGTCTTATAGCCATAACGACATTGTATTTGGAGCAATTTCACAATCTTATATTAATGTGTAGAATCGATTTTTTCGTACATACACATCAAGCAATCAATATCAAGTTGCGTAAAAATATGAACTTTACATATTTATGCTAATATGCCGTTTTGATGCTATTGGAGTTGTCATAGAGTTGTCGAATAGCCATAACGACAGAGAATTTGGAGCAATTTCACAATCTTATATTAAGGGGTAGAATTGAGTTTTTGGTACATACACATCAAGCAATCGATTTGAAGTCCTGTAAAGATATGAACTTTACACATTTATGCTAATTAGCCTTTTTGAAGTTATTGGAGTAGTCATAGAGTCGTCTTATAGCCATAACGACAGTGTATTTGGAGCAATTTCACAATCTTATATTAAGGTGTAGAATCGATTTCTTGGTACATGCATATTTAGCAGTCGATATCAAGTTGCGCAAAAATATGAACTTTACATATTTATGCTAATTAGCCCTTTTGAAGTTAATGGAGTTGTCATAGAGTTGTCGTGTAGCGACAGTGCATTTGAAGCAATTTCACAATCTTATATTAAAGTGTATAATCTATTTTTTAGTACATACACACTAAGCAATCGATATCAAGTTTTGTAAAAATATGAACTTTACATATTTATGCTAATTAGCCGCTTTAATGTTTCTGGAGTTGTCATAGAGTCGTCTTATAGCCATAACGACAGTGTATTTGGAGCAATTTCACAATCATATATTAAGGTGTAGATTCGTTTTTTTGGTACATTTATATTAAGCAGTCGATATCAAGTTGCGAAAAAATATGAACTTTACATATTTATGCTAATTAGCCGCTTTGATGTTTTTGGAGTTGTCATAGAGTTGTCTTATAGTCATAACGACAGTGTATTTGGAGTAATTTCACAATCTTATATTAAGGTGTAGATTCGTTTTCTTGGTACATACATATTAAGCAGTCGATATCAAGTTGCGAAAAAATATGAACTTTACATATTTATGCTAACTAGCCGTTTTGATGTTTTTGGAGTTGTCATAGAGTTGTCTTTATAGCCATAACGACAGTGTATTTGGTGCAATTTCACAATCTTATATTAATGTGTAGAATCGATTTTTTCGTACATACACATCAAGCAATCGATATCAAGTTGCGTAAAAATATGAACTTTACATATTTTTGCTAACAAGCCGTTTTGATGTTTTTGGAGTTGTCATAGAGTTGTCTTATATCCATGACGACAGTGTATTTGGAGCAATTTCACAATCTTATATTAATGTGTAGAATCGATTTTTTCGTACAAAATCATTAAGCAATCGATATCCAGTTGCGTAAAAATATGAACTTTAAATATTTCTTTTAATAAGCCGTTTTAATGTTTTTGGAGTTGTCATAGAGTCGTCTTATAGCCATAACGACAGTGTATTTGGAGCAATTTCACAATCATATATTAAGGTGTAGATTCGTTTTTTTGGTACATTTATATTAAGCAGTCGATATCAAGTTGCGAAAAAATATGAACTTTAAATATTTATGCTAACAAGCCGTTTTGATGTTATTGGAGTTGTCATAGAGTTGTCTTATATCCATGACGGCAGTGTATTTGGAGCAATTTCACAATCTTATATTAATGTGTAGAATCGATTTTTTCGTACAAAAACATTAAGCAATCGATATCCAGTTGCGTAAAAATATGAACTTTAAATATTTCTTTTAATAAGCCGTTTTAATGTTTTTGGAGTTGTCATAGAGTCGTCTTATAGCCATTACGACAGTGTATTTGGAGCATTTTCACAATCATATATTAAGGTGTAGATTCGTTTTTTTGGTACATTTATATTAAGCAGTCGATATCAAGTTGCGTAAAGATATGAGCTTTACACATTTATGCTAAATAGCCTTTTTGAAGTTATTGGAGTAGTCATAGAGTTGTCTTATAGCCATAACGACAGTGTATTTGGAGCAATTTCACAATCTTATATTAAGGTGTAGAATCGATTTCTTGGTACATACATATTTAGCAGTCGATATCAAGTTGCGAAAATATATGAACTTTACATATTTATGTTAGTTAGCCGCTTTGATGTTTTTGGAGTTGTCATAGAGTCGTCTTATAGCCATAACGACAGTGTATTTGGAGCAATTTCACAATCATATATTAAGGTGTAGATTCGTTTTTTTGGTACATTTATATTAAGCAGTCGATATCAAGTTGCGAAAAAATATGAACTTTACATATTTATGCTAATTAGCCGCTTTGATGTTTTTGGAGTTGTCATAGAGTTGTCTTATAGTCATAACGACAGTGTATTTGGAGTAATTTCACAATCTTATATTAAGGTGTAGATTCGTTTTCTTGGTACATACATTTAAGCAGTCGATATCAAGTTGCGAAAAAATATGAACTTTACATATTTATGCTAACTAGCCGTTTTGATGTTTTTGGAGTTGTCATAGAGTTGTCTTATAGCCATAACGACATTGTATTTGGAGCAATTTCACAATCTTATATTAATGTGTAGAATCTCTTTTTTCGTTTATACACATCAAGCAATCGTTATCAAGTTGCGTAAAAATATAAACTTTGCATATTTATGCTAATTAGCCTTTTTGATGCTATTGGAGTTGTCATAGAGTTGTCGAATAGCCATAACGACAGAGAATTTGGAGCAATTTCGCAATCTTATATTAAGGTGTAGATTCGATTTCTTGGTACATACATTTTAAGCAGTCGATATCAAGTTGCGAAAAGATATGAACTTTACATATTTATGCTAACTAGCCGTTTTGATGCTATTGGAGTTGTCATAGAGTTGTCGTATAGCCAAAACGACAGTGTATTTGGAGCAATTTCACAATCTTATATTAAGGTGTAGAACCGATTTTTTGGTGCATACATATTAAACAATAGATATCAAGTTGCGTAAAAGTATGAACTTTACATATTTATGCTAATTAGCCTTTTTGAAGTTATTGGATTTGTCATAGAGTTGTCGTATAGCGACAGTGTATTTGAAGCAATTTCACAATCTTATATTAAAGTGTATAATCTATTTTTTAGTACATACACACTAAGCAATCGATATCAAGTTTTATAAAAATATGAACTTTACATATTTATGCTAATTAGACGCTTTGATGTTTTTGGAGTTGTCATGGAGTTGTCTTATAGCCATAACGACAGTGTATTCGGAGCAATTTCACAATCTTATATTAAGGTGTAGATTCGATTTCTTGGTACATACATTTTAAGCAGTCGATATCAAGTTGCGAAAAGATATGAGCTTTACACATTTATGCTAATTAGCCTTTTTGAAGTTATTGGATTTGTCATAGAGTTGTCGTATAGCGACAGTGTATTTGAAGCAATTTCACAATCTTATATTAAAGTGTAGAATCGATTTTTTAGTACATACACACTAAGCAATCGATATCAGGTTTTGTAAAAACTTGAAATTTACATATTTATGCTAATTAGCCTTTTTGAAGTTATTGGAGTTGTCATAGAGTTGTCTTATAGCCATAACGACAGTGTATTTGGAGCAATTTCACAATCTTATATTAAGGTGTAGATTCGTTTTCTTGGTACATACATTTAAGCAGTAGATATCAAGTTGCGAAAAAATATGAACTTTACATATTTATGCTAACTAGCCGTTTTGATGTTTTTGGAGTTGTCATAGAGTTGTCTTATAGCCATAACGCCATTGTATATGGAGCAATTTCACAATCTTATATTAATATGTAGAAACGATTTTTTCGTACATACACATCAAGCAATCGATATCAAGTTGCGTAAAAATATGAACTTTACATATTTATGCTAACTAGCCGTTTTGATGTTATTGGGGTTGTCATAGAGTTGCCGTATAGCCATAACGACAGTGTATTTGGAGCAACTGCACAACCTTATATTAAGGTGTAGAATCGATTTTTTGGTGCATACATATTAAACAATCGATATCAAGTTGCGTAAAAATATGAACTTTACATATTTGTGCTAATTAGCCCTTTTGAAGTTATTGGAGTTGTCATAGAGTTGTCTTATAGCCATAACGACAGTGTATTTGGAGCAATTTCACAATCTTATATTAAGGTGTAGAATCGATTTCTTGACACATACATATTAAGAAGTCGATATCAAATTGCGTAAAAATATGAACTTTACATATTTATGCTAAATATCCTTTTTAAAGTTATTGGAGTTGTCATAGAGTTGTCGTATAGCCATAACGACAGTGTATTTGAAACAATCTAACAAACTTATATTAAGGTGTAGAATCGACTTTTAGTACAAAAACATTAAGCAATCGATATCCAGTTGCGTAAAAATATGAACTTTACATATTTATGCTAATTAGCCTTTTTGATGCTTTTGGATTTGTCATAGAGTGATCTTATAGCCATAACGACAGTGTATTTTGAGCAATTTCACAATCTTATATTAATGTGTAGAATCGACCTTTTGGTACATACACATCAAGCAATCGATATCAAGTTGCGTAAAAATATGAACTTTACATATTTATGCCAATTAGCCGTTTTGATGCTATTGGAGTTGTCATAGAGTTGTCTTATAGCCATAACGACAGTGTATTTGGAACAATCTAACAATCTTATATTCAGGTGTAGAATCGATTGTTTAGTACAAAAACATTAAGCAGTCGATTTCCAGCTGCGTAAAAATATGAACTTTACGTATTTCTTTTATTAAGCCGTTTTGATGTTTTTGGATTTGTCATAGAGTTGTCTTATAGCCATAACGACAGTGTATTTGGAGCAATTTCACAATCTTATATTAAGGGGTAGAATTGAGCTTTTGGTACATACACATCAAGCAATCGAAATCAAGTCGCGTAAAGATATGAACTTTACACATTTATGCTAATTAGCCTTTTTGAAGTTATTGGAGTTGTCATAGAGTTGTCGTATAGCTATAACGACAGTGTATTTGGAACAATCTAACAATCTTATATTCAGGTGTAGAATCGATTGTTTAGTACAAAAACATTAAGCAGTCGATATCCAGCTGCGTAAAAATATGAACTTTACGTATTTCTTTTATTAAGCCGTTTTGATGTTTTTGGATTTGTCATAGAGTTGTCTTATAGCCATAACGACAGTGTATTTGGAGCAATTTCACAATCTTATATTAAGGGGTAGAATTGAGTTTTTGGTACATACACATCAAGCAATCGATATCAAGTCGCGTAAAGATATGAACTTTACACATTTATGCTAATTAGCCTTTTTGAAGTTATTGGAGTAGTCATAGAGTTGTCTTGTAGCCATAACGACAGTGTATTTGGAGCAATTTCACAATCTTATATTAAGGTGTAGAATCGATTTCTTGGTACATGCATATTTAGCAGTCGATATCAAGTTGCGCAAAAATATGAACTTTACATAATTATGCTAATTAGCCTTTTTGAAGTTAATGGAGTTGCCATAGAGTTGTCGTATAGCGACAGTGCATTTGAAGCAATTTCACAATCTTATATTAAAGTGTATAATCTATTTTTTAGTACATACACACTAAGCAATCGATATCAAGTTTTGTAAAAATATGAACTTTACATATTTATGCTAATTAGCCGCTTTAATGTTTCTGGAGTTGTCATAGAGTCGTCTTATAGCCATAACGACAGTGTATTTGGAGCAATTTCACAATCATATATTAAGGTGTAAATTCGTTTTCTTGGTACATTTATATTAAGCAGTCGATATCAAGTTGCGAAAAAATATGAACTTTAAATATTTATGCTAACAAGCCGTTTTGATGTATTTGGAGTTGTCATAGAGTTGTCTTATATCCATGACGACAGTGTATTTGGAGCAATTTCACAATCTTATATTAATGTGTAGAATCGATTTTTTCGTACAAAAACATTAAGCAATCGATATCCAGTTGCGTAAAAATATGAACTTTAAATATTTCTTTTAATAAGCCGTTTTAATGTTTTTGGATTTTTCATAGAGTTGTCTTATAGCCATAACGACAGTGTATTTGGAGCAAATTCGCAATCTTATATTAAAGTGTAGAATCGATTTTTTAGTACATACACATCAAGCAATCGATATCAAGTTGCGTAAAAATATGAACTTTACATATTTATGCTAATATGCCGTTTTGATGCTATTGGAGTTGTCATAGAGGTTTCTTATAGCCATAACGACAGTGTATTTGGAGCCATTTCGCAATCTTATATTAAGGTGTAGAATCGATTTTTTGGTGCATACATTTTAAACAATCGATATCAAGTTGCGTAAAAATATGAACTTTACATATTTATGCTAATTAGCCTCTTTGAAGTTATTGGAGTTGTCATAGAGTTGTCGTATAGCGACAGTGTATGTATTTGAAGCAATTTCACAATCTTATATTAAAGTGTATAATCTATTTTTTAGTACATACACACTAAGCAGTCGATATCAAGTTTTGTAAAAATATGAACTTTACATATTTATGCTAATTAGCCGCTTTGATGTTTCTGGGGTTGTCATAGAGTTGTCTTATAGACATACCGACAGTGTATTTGGAGCAATTTCACAATCATATATTAAGGTGTAGATTCGTTTTCTCGGTACATACATATTAAGCAGTCGATATCAAGTTGCGAAAAAATATGAACTTTACATATTTATGCTAACTAGCCGTTTTGATGCTATTGGGGTTGTCATAGAGTTGTCGTATAGCCATAACGACAGAGAATTTGGAGCAGTTTCATAATCCTTTATTAAGGTGTAGAATCGATTTCTTGGTAAATACACATTAAGCAATCGATATCAAGTTGCGTAAAAATATGAACTTTACATATTTATGCTAACTAGCCGTTTTGATGCTATTGGAGTTGTCATAGAGTTGTCTTAAAGCCATAACGACAATGTATTTGGAGCAATTTCACAATCTTATATTAAGGTGTAGAACCGATTTTTTGGTACATACATTTTAAGCAGTCGATATCAAGTTGCGTCAAAACATGAACTTTACATATTTATGCTAATTAGCCGTGTTGATGTTATTGGAGTTGTCATAGAGTTGACCTATAGCTATAACGACAGTGTATCTGGAACAATCTAACAATCTTATATTAAAGTGTATAATCTATTTTTTAGTACATACACATCAAGCAATCGATATCAAGTTGCGTAAAAATATGAACTTTACATATTTATGCTAATTAGCCTTTTTAATGCTATTGGAGTTGTCATAGAGTTGTCTTAAAGCCATAACGACAGTGTATTTGGAGCAATTTCACAACCTTATATTAAGGTGTAGATTCGATTTCTTGGTACATACAATTTAAGCAGTCGTTATCAAGTTGCGAAAAAATATGAACTTTACATATTTATGCTAACTAGCCGTTTTGATGCTATTGGGGTTGTCATAGAGTTGTCGTATAGCCATAACGACAGAGAATTTGGAGCAGTTTCATAATCTTACATTAAGGTGAAGAATTGATTTCTTGGTACATACACGTTAAGCAATCGATATCAAGTGCGGTAAAAATATGAACTTTACATATTTATGCTAACTAGCCGTTTTGATGCTATTGGAGTTGTCATAGAGTTGTCTTAAAGCCATAACGACAATGTATTTGGAGCAATTTCACAATCTTATATTAAGGTGTAGAACCGATTTTTTGGTACATACATTTTAAGCAGTCGATATCAAGTTGCAAAAAGATATGAGCTTTACACATTTATGCTAATTAGCCTTTTTGACGTTATTGGAGTAGTCATAGAGTTGTCTTATAGCCATGACGACAGTGTATTTGGAGCAATTTCACAATCTTATATTAAGGTGTAGAATCGATTTCTTGGTACATACATATTTAGCAGTCGATATCAAGTTGCGAAAATATATGAACTTTACATATTTTTGTTAGTTAGCCGCTTTGATGTTTTTGGAGTTGTCATAGAGTTGTCTTATAGCCATAACGACAGTGTATTTGGAGCAATTTCACAATCTTATATTAAGGTGTAGATTCGATTTCTTGGTACATACATTTTAAGCAGTCGATATCAAGTTGCGAAAAGATATGAACTTTACATATTTATGCTAACTAGCCGATTTGATGCTATTGGAGTTGTCATAGAGTTGTCGTATAGCCATAACGACAGTGTATTTGGAGCAATTTCACAATCTTATATTAAGGTGTAGAACCGATTTTTTGGTACATACATATTTAGCAGTCGATATCAAGTTGCGCAAAAATATGAACTTTACATATTTCTGCTAATTAGCCTTTTTGAAGTTATTGGATTTGTCATAGAGTTGTCGTATAGCGACAGTGTATTTGAAGCAATTTCACAATCTTATATTAAAGTGTAGAATCGGTTTTTTGGTACATACACACTAAGCAATCGATATCAGGTTTTGTAAAAATTTGAACTTTAAATATTTATGCTAATTAGCCGCTTTGATGTTTTTGGATTTGTCATAGAGTTGTCTTATAGCCATAACGACAGTGTATTTTGAGCAATTTCACAATCTTATATTAAGGTGTAGATTCGTTTTCTTGGTGCATACATTAAAGCAGTCGATATCAAGTTGCGAAAAAATATGAACTTTACCTATTTATGCTAACTAGCCGTTTTGATGTTTTTGGAGTTGTCATAGAGTTGTCTTATAGCCATAACGCCATTGTATATGGAGCAATTTCACAATCTTATATTAATATGTAGAAACGATTTTTTCGTACATACACATCAAGCAATCGATATCAAGTTGCGTAAAAATATGAACTTTACATATTTATGCTAACTAGCCGTTTTGATGTTATTGGGGTTGTCATAGAGTTGCCGTATAGCCATAACGACAGTGTATTTGGAGCAACTGCACAACCTTATATTAAGGTGTAGAATCGATTTTTTGGTGCATACATATTAAACAATCGATATCAAGTTGCGTAAAAATATGAACTTTACATATTTGTGCTAATTAGCCCTTTTGAAGTTATTGGAGTTGTCATAGAGTTGTCTTATAGCCATAACGACAGTGTATTTGGAGCAATTTCACAATCTTATATTAAGGTGTAGAATCGATTTCTTGACACATACATATTAAGAAGTCGATATCAAATTGCGTAAAAATATGAACTTTACATATTTATGCTAATTATCCTTTTTAAAGTTATTGGAGTTGTCATAGAGTTGTCGTATAGCCATAACGACAGTGTATTTGAAACAATCTAACAAACTTATATTAAGGTGTAGAATCGAATTTTAGTACATACACATTAAGCAATCAATATCAAGTTGCGTAAAAATATGACCTTTACATATTTATGCTAACTAGCCGTTTTGATGTTTTTGGAGTTGTCATAGAGTGATCTTATAGCCATAACGACAGTGTATTTTGAGCAATTTCACAATCTTATATTAATGTGTAGAATCGACCTTTTGGTACTTACACATCAAGCAATCGATATCAAGTTGCGTAAAAATATGAACTTTAAATATTTATGCCAATTAGCCGTTTTGATGCTATTGGAGTTGTCATAGAGTTGTCGAATAGCCATAACGACAGAGAATTTGGAACAATTTCACAACCTTATATTAAGGGGTAGAATTGAGTTTTTGTTACATACACATCAAGCAATCGATATCAAGTCGCGTAAAGATATGAACTTTACACATTTATGCTAATTAGCCTTTTTGAAGTTATTGGAGTAGTCATAGAGTTGTCTTATAGCCATAACGACAGTGTATTTGGAGCAATTTCACAATCTTATATCAAGGTGTAGAACCGATTTCTTGGTACATACATATTAAGCAGTCGATATCAAGTTGCGTAAAAATATGAACTTTACATATTTATGCTAATTAGCCGTTTTGATGCTATTGGAGTTGTCATAGAGTTGTCGAATAGCCATAACGACAGAGAATTTGGATCGATTTCACAATCTTATATTAAGGGGTAGAATTGAGTTTTGTACATACACATCAAGCAATCGATATCAAGTCGCGTAAATATATGAACTTTACATATTTCTGTTAATTAGCCGCTTTGATGTTTTTGGAGTTGTCATAGAGTTGTCTTATAGCCATGACGACAGTGTATTTGGAGCAATTTCACAATCTTATATTAAGGTGTAGAATCGATTTCTTGGGACATACATATTCAGCAGTCGATATCAAGTTGCGTAAAAATATGAACTATACATATTTATGCTAATTAGCCTTATTGAAGTTATTGAAGTTGTCATAGAGTTGACGTATAGCCATAACGACAGTGTATTTGAAGCAATTTCACAATCTTATATTAAGGTGTAGATTCGATTTCTTGGTACATACATTTAAGCAGTCGATATCAAGTTGCGAAAAAATATGAACTTTACATATTTATGCTAACTAGCCGTTTTGATGTTTTTGGAGTTGTCATAGAGTTGTCTTATAGCCACAACGACAGTGTATTTGGAGCAATTTCTCAATCTTATATTAATGTGTAGAATCGATTTTTTCGTACATACACATCAAGCAATCGATATCAAGTTGCGTAAAAATATGAACTTTACATATTTATGCTAATATGCCGTTTTGATGCTATTGGAGTTGTCATAGAGTTGTCTTATAGCCATAACGACAGTGTATTTGGAGCAATTTCACAATCTTATATTAATGTGTAGAATCGATTTTTTAGTACATACACATCAAGCAATCAATATCAAGTTGCGTAAAGATATGAACTTTACATATTTATGCTAATTAGCCGTTTTGATGCTATTGGAGTTGTCATAGAGTTGTCTGATAGCCATAACGACAGTGTATTTGGAGCAATTTCACAATCTTATATTAAAGTGTAGAATCGATGTTTTAGTACATGCACATTAAGCAATCAATATCAAGTTGCGTAAATATATGAACTTTACATATTTCTGTTAATTAGCCGCTTTGATGTATTTGGAGTTGTCATAGAGTTGTCTGATAGCCATAACGATAGTGTATTTGGAGCCATTTCACAATCTTATATTAAGTAGATTCGATTTCTTGGTACATACATATTAAGCAGTCGATATCAATTTGCGAAAAAATATGAACTTTACATATTTATGCTAACTAGCCGTTTTGATGCTATTGGAGTTGTCATAGAGTTGTCGTATAGCCATAACGACAGAGAATTTGGAGCAGTTTCACAAAATATGAACTTTACATATTTATGCAAACTAGCCGTTTTCATGCTATGGGAGTTGTCATAGAGTTGTCTGATAGCCATAACGACAGTGTATTTGGAGCAATTTCACAATCTTATATTAAAATGTAGAATCGATGTTTTAGTACATACACATTAAGCAATCAATATTAAGTTGCGTAAATATATGAACTTTACATATTTCTGTTAATTAGCCGCTTTGATGTTTTTGGAGTTGTCATAGAGTTTTCTGATAGCCATAACGACAGTGTATTTGGAGCAATTTCACAATCTTATATTAAGTAGATTCGATTTCTTGGTACATAAATATTAAGCAGTCGATATCAAGTTGCAAAAAATATGAACTTTACATATTTATGCTAATTAGCCTTTTTGATGTTATTGTAGTTGTCATAGAGTCGTCTTAAAGCCATAACGACAGTGTATTTGGAGCAACTTCATTATCTTAAATTAAGGTGTAGAATTGATTTTTTAGTACATAATTATTAAGCGATCGATATCAAGTTGCGTAAAAATATGAACTTTACATATTTCTGTTAATAATTAGTTTGTGTTTTTGGAGTTGTCATAGAGTTGTCTTATAGCCATAACGACAGTGTATTTGGAGCAATTTCACAATCTTATATTAAGGTGTAGAATCGATGTTTTAGTACATACACATTAAGCAGTCGATATCAAGTTGCGTAAAAATATGAACTTTACATATTTATGCTAATTAGCCTTTTTGAAGTTATTAGAGTTGTCATAGAGTTGTCGTATAGCCATAACGACAGCGTATTTGGAACAATCTAGCAATCTTATATTAATGTGTAGAATCGATTTTTTAGTACAAAAACATTAAGCAATCGATATCCAGTTGCGTAAAAATATGAACTTTAAATATTTCTTTTAATAAGCCGTTTTGATGTTTTTGGATTTGTCATAGAGTTGTCTTATGGCCATAACGACAGTGTATTTGGAGCAATTTCACAATCTTATATTAATGTGTAGAATCGATTTTTTAGTACATACATATCAAGCAATCGATATCAAGTTGCGCAAAAATATGAACTTTACATATTTATGCTAATTAGCCGTTTTGATGCTATTGGAGTAGTCATAGAGTTGTCGTATAGCGACAGTGTAATTGGAGCAATTTCACAATCTAATATTAAGGTATAGAACTGATTTTTTGGTACATACACACTAAGCAACATATTTCAAGTTGCGTACAAATATTAACTTTACATATTTATGCTAACTAGCCGTTTTGATGTTATTGGAGTTGTCATAGAGTTGTCGTATAGCTATAACGACAGTGTATTTGGAACAATCTAACAATCATTAAGCAATCGATATCCAGCTGCGTAAAAATATGAACTTTAAATATTTCTTTTAATAAGCCGTTTTGATGTTTTTGGATTTGTCATAGAGTTGTCTTATAGCCATAACGACAGTGTATTTGGAGCAATTTCACAATCTTATATTAATGTGTAGAATCGATTTTTTAGTACATACACATCAACCAATCGATATCAAGTTGCGTAAAAATATGAACTTTACATATTTATGCTAATTAGCCGTTTTGATGTTTTTGGATTTGTCATAGAGTTGTCGAATAGCCATAACGACAGAGAATTTGGAGCAATTTCACAATCTTATATTAAGGGGTAGAAGTGAGTTTTTGGTACATACACATCAAGCAATCGATATCAAGTCGCGTAAAGATATGAACTTTACATATTTATGCTAACTAGCCGAGCTGATGTTATTGGATTTGTCAGAGAGTTGTCGCATAGCCATAACGACA
This sequence comes from Bactrocera tryoni, assembly GCF_016617805.1. Taxonomy (NCBI): domain Eukaryota; kingdom Metazoa; phylum Arthropoda; class Insecta; order Diptera; family Tephritidae; genus Bactrocera; species Bactrocera tryoni. The sequence continues at coordinate 16,739 of NW_024395351.1, read as the reverse complement.
GTGTATTTGGAGCAATTTCACAATCTTATATTAAGGTGTAGATTCGATTTCTTGGTACATACATATTAAGCAATCGATATCAAGTTGCGAAAAAATGTGAACTTTACATATTTATGCTAACTAGCCGTTTTGATGCTATTGGAGTTGTCATAGAGTTGTCGTATAGCCATAACGACAGAGAATTTGGAGCAATTTCACAATCTTATATTAAGGGATAGAATTGAGTTTTTGGAACATACACATCAAGCAATCGATATTAAGTGCGGTAAAAATATGAACTTTACATATGTATGCTAACTAGCCGTTTTGATGTTATTGGGGTTGTCATAGAGTTGTCTTAAAGCCATAACGACAGTGTATTTGGAGCAATTTCACAATCTTATATTAAGGTGTAGATTCGATTTCTTGGCACATACATATTAAGCAGTCGATATCAAGTTGCGAAAAAATATGAACTTTACATATTTATGCTAACTAGCCGTTTTGATGCTATTGGAGTTGTCATAGAGTTGTCGTATAGCCATAACGACAGAGAATTTGGAGCAGTTTCATAATCTTATATTAAGGTGTAGAATCGATTTATTGGTACATACACATTAAGCAATCGATATCAAGTGCGGTAAAAATATGAACTTTACATATTTATGCAAACTAGCCGTTTTGATGCTATTGGAGTTGTCATAGAGTTGTCGTATAGCTATAACGACAGAGAATTTGGAGCAGTTTCATAATCTTATATTAATGTGTAGAATCGATTTCTTGGTTCATACACATTAAGCAATCGATATCAAGTGCGGTAAAATTATGAACTTTACATATTTATGCAAACTAGCCGTTTTGATGCTGTTGGAGTTGTCATAGAGTTGTCTGATAGCCATAACGACAGTGTATTTGGAGCAATTTCACAATCTTATATTAAAGTGTAGAATCGATGTTTTAGTACATACACATTAAGCAATCAATATCAAGTTGCGTAAATATATGAACTTTACATATTTCTGTTAATTAGCCGCTTTGATGTATTTGGAGTTGTCATAGAGTTGTCTGATAGCCATAGCGACAGTGTATTTGGAGCAATTTCACAATCTTATATTAAGTAGATTCGATTTCTTGGTACATACATATTAAGCAGTCGATATCAAGTTGCGAAAAAATATGAACTTTACATATTTATGCAAACTAGCCGTTTTGATGCTATTGGAGTTGTCATAGAGTTGTCGTATAGCTATAACGACAGAGAATTTGGAGCAGTTTCATAATCTTATATTAATGTGTAGAATCGATTTCTTGGTTCATACACATTAAGCAATCGATATCAAGTCGCGTAAAGATATGAACTTTACATATTTATGCTAACTAGCCGTGCTGATGTTATTGGAGTTGTCATAGAGTTGTCGCATAGCCATAACGACAGTGTGTTTGGAACAATCTAACAATCTTACATTAAAGTGTATACTCTATTTTTTAGTACATACACATTAAGCAATCGATATCAAGTTTTGTAAAAATATGAACTTTACTCATTTATGCTAATTAGCCTTTTTGAAGTTATTGGAGTTGTCATAGAGTTGTCTTAAAGCCATAACGACAGTGTATTTGGAGCAATTTCACAATCTTATATTAAGGTGTAGAATCGATTTTTTGGTGCATACATATTAAACAATCGATATCAAGTTGCGTAAAACTATGAACTTTACATATTTATGCTAATTAGCCTTTTTGAAGTTATTGGAGTTGTCATAGAGTTGTCGTATAGCGACAGTGTATTTGAAGCAATTTCACAATCTTATATTAAAGTGTGTAATCTATTTTTAAGTACATACAAACTAAGCAATCGATATCAAGTTTTTTAAAAACTTGAAAAACTTTTTAACTAGCCGTTTTGATGCTATTGGAGTTGTCATAAAGTTGTCGTATAGCCATAACGACAGAGAATTTTTAGCAATTTCACAATCTTATATTAAGGTGTAGAATCGGTTTCTTGGTACATACACATTAAGCAATCGATATCAAGTGCGGAAAAAATATGAACTTTACATATGTATGCTAACTAGCCGTTTTGATGCTATTGGGGTTGTCATAGAGTTGTCGTATAGCCATAACGGCAGTGTATTTGGAGCAATTTCACAATCTTATATTAAGGTGTAGAATCGATTTTTTGGTGCATACATATTAAACAATCGATATCAAGTTGCGTAAAACTATGAACTTTACATATTTATGCTAATTAGCCTTTTTGAAGTTATTGGAGTTGTCATAGAGTTGTCGTATAGCGACAGTGTATTTGAAGCAATTTCACAATCTTATATTAAAGGGTGTAATCTATTTTTAAGTACATACACATTAAGCAATCGATATCAAGTTTTTTAAAAACTTGAAAAACTTTATAACTAGCCGTTTTGATGCTATTGGAGTTGTCATAGAGTTGTCGTATAGCCATAACGACAGAGAATTTGGAGCAATTTCACAATCTTATATTAAGGTGTAGAATCGATTTCTTGGTACATACACATTAAGCAATCGATATCAAGTGCGGTAAAAATATGAACTTTACATATGTATGCTAACTAGCCGTGTTGATGTTATTGGGGTTGTCATAGAGTTGTCGTATAGCCATAACGGCAGTGTATTTGGAACAACTTTACAATCTTATATTAAGGTGTAGAATCGATTTTTTGGTGCATACATATTAAACAATCGATATCAAGTTGCGTAAAACTATGAACTTTACATATTTATGCTAATTAGCCTTTTTGAAGTTATTGGAGTTGTCATAGAGTTGTCTTAAAGCCATAACGACAGTGTTTTTGGAGTTGTCATAGAGTTGTCTTATAGCCATAACGACAGTGTATTTGAAACAATCTAACAATCTTATATTAAAATGTAGAATCGATTTTTTAGTACAAAAACATTAAGCAATCGATATCCAGTTGCGTAAAAATATGAACTTTACATATTTATGCTAATTAGCCTTATTGAAGTTATTGGAGTTGTCATAGAGTTCTCGTATAGCGAGAGTGTATTTGAAGCAATTTAACAATCTTATATTAAAGTGTATAATCTATTTTTTGTACATACACACTAAGCAATCGATATAAGGTTTTGTAAAAATTTGAACTTTACATATTTATGCTAATTAGCCGCTTTGATGTTTTTGGAGTTGTCATAGAGTTGTCTTATAGTCATAACGACAGTGTATTTGGAGTAATTTCACAATCTTATATTAAGGTGTAGATTCGTTTTCTTGGTACATACATTTAAGCAGTCGATATCAAGTTGCGAAAAAATATGAACTTTACATATTTATGCTAACTAGCCGTTTTGATGTTTTTGGAGTTGTCATAGAGTTGTCTTATAGCCATAACGACATTGTATTGTATTGTATAATGTGTAGAATCGATTTTTTCGTTTATACACATCAAGCAATCGTTATCAAGTTGCGTAAAAATATGAACTTTACAAATTTATGCTAATTAGCCTTTTTGATGCTATTGGAGTTGGAATAGAGTTGTCGAATAGCCATAACGACAGAGAATTTGGAGAAATTTCGCAATCTTATTTTAAGGGGTAGAATCGATTTTTTGGTACATGCATATTTAGCAGTCGATATCAAGTTGCGCAAAAATATGAACTTTACATATTTATGCTAATTAGCTTTTTTGGAGTTATTGGAGTTGTCATAGAGTTGTCGTATAACCATAACGGCAGTGTATTTGGAACAATCTAACAATCTTATGTTAAGGTGTAGAATCGATTTTTTAGTACAAAAACATTAAGCAATCGATATCCAGTTGCGTAAAAATATGAACTTTAAATATTTCTTTTAGTAAGCCGTTTTGATGTTTTGGATTTGGCATAGAGTTGTCTTGTATCCATAACGACAGTAAGTTTGGAGAAATTTCACAATCTTATATTAATTTGCAGAATCGATTTTTTAGTACATACACATCAAGCAATCGATGTCAAGTTGCGTAAAAATATGAACTTTACATATTTATTCTAATTAGCCGTTTTAATGCTATTGGAGTTGTCATAGAGTTGTCGAATAGCCATAAAGACAGAGAATTTGGAGCAATTTCACAATCTTATATTAAGGGGTAGAATCGATGTTTTAGTACACACACATCAAGCAATCGATATCAAGTCGCGTAAAGATATGAACTTTACATATTTATGCTAACTAGCCGTGCTGATGTTATTGGAATTGTCATAGAGTTGTCGCATAGACATAACGACAGTGTATTTGGAACAATCTAACAATCTTATATTAAGGTGTAGAATCGATTTTTTAGTACATACACATTAAGCAATCGATATCAAGTTTTGTAAAAATATCAACTTTACATATTTATGCTAATTAGCCTTTTTGATGTTATTGGAGTTGTCATAGAGTTGTCTTAAAGCCATAACGACAGTGTATTTGGAGCAATTTCACAATCTTATATTAAAGTGTAGAATCGATGTTTTAGTACATACACATTAAGCAATCAAATCAAGTTGCGTAAATATATGAACTTTACATATTTCTGTTAATTAGCCGCTTTGATGTTTTTGGAGTTGTCATAGAGTTGTCTTATAGCCATTACGACAGTGTTTTTGGAGTTGTCATAGAGTTGTCTTATAGCCATAACGATAGTGTATTTGGAGCAATTTCGCAATCTTATATTAAGGTGTAGAATCGATTTTTTGGTGCATACTTATTAAACAATCGATATCAAGTTGCGTAAAAATATGAACTTTACATATTTATGCTAATTAGCCTTCTTGAAGTTATTGGAATTGTCATAGAGTTGTCGTATAGCGACAGTGCATTTGAAGCAATTTCACAATCTTATATTAAAGTGTATAATCTATTTTTTAGTACATTCACACTAAGCAATCGATATCAAGATTTGTAAAAATATGAACTTTACATATTTATGCTAATTAGCCGCTTTGATGTTTCTGGAGTTGTCATAGAGTTGTCTTATAGCCATAACGACAGTGTATTTGGAGCAATTTCACAATCATATATTAAGGTGTAGATTCGTTTTCTTGGTACATTTATATTAAGCAGTCGATATCAAGTTGCGAAAAAATATGAACTTTAAATATTCATGCTAACTAGCCGTTTCGATGTTTTTGGAGTTGTCATAGAGTTGTCTTATATCCATGACGACAGTGTATTTGGAGCAATTTCACAATCTTATATTAAAATGTATAATCGATTTCTTGGTACATACACATTAAGCAATCGATATTAAGTGCGGTAAAAATATGAACTTTACTCATTTATGCTTATTAGCCTTTTTGAAGTTATTGGAGTAGTCATAGAGTTGTCTTATAGCCATAACGACAGTGTATTTGGAGAAATTTCACAATCTTATATTAATGTGAAGAATCGATTTTCTAGTACATACACATTAAGCAATCGATTTCAAGTGCGGTAAAAATATGAACTTTACATATTTACGCTAATTAGCCGTTTTGATGCTATTGGAGTTGTCATAGAGTTGTAGAATAGCCATAACGACAGTGTATTTGGAACAATCTAGCAATCTTATATTAAGGTGTTGAATCGATTTCTTGGTGCATACATATTAAACAATCGATATCAAGTTGCGTAAAATTATGAACTTTACATATTTATGCTAATTAGCCGCTTTGATGTTTTTGAAATTGTCATAGAGTTGTCTTATAGCCATAACGACAGTGTATTTTGAGCAATTTCACAATCTTATATTAAGGTGTAGATTCGTTTTCTTGGTACATACATTTAAGCAGTCGATATCAAGTTGCGAAAAAATATGAACTTTACATATTTATGCTAACTAGCCGTTTTGATGTTTTTGGAGTTGTCATAGAGTTGTCTTATAGCCATAACGACATTGTATTTGGAGCAATTTCACAATCTTATATTAATGTGTAGAATCGATTTTTTCGTACATACATATCAAGCAATCGATATCAAGTTGCGTAAAAATATGAACTTTACATATTTATGCTAATTAGCCTTTTTGATGCTATTGGAGTTGTCATAGAGTTGTCGAATAGCTATAACGACAGAGAATTTGGAGCAATGTCACAATCTTATATTAAGGGTAGAATTGAGTTTTTGGTACATACACATCAAGCAATCGATATGAAGTCCTGTAAAGATATGAATTTTACACATTTATGCTAATTAGCCTTTTTGAAGTTATTGGAGTAGTCATAGAGTTGTCTTATAGCCATAACGACAGTGTATTTGGAGCAATTTCACAAACTTATATTAAGGTGTAGACTCGATTTCTTGGTACATGCATATTTAGCAGTCGATATCAAGTTGCGCAAAAATATGAACTTTACATATTTATGCTAATTAGCCTTTTTGAAGTTATTGGAGTTGTCATAGAGTTGTCGTATAGCGACAGTGCATTTGAAGCAATTTCACAATCTTATATTAAAGTGTATAATCTATTTTTTAGTACATACACACTAAGCAATCGATATCAAGTTTTGTAAAAATATGAGGTTTACATATTTCTGTTAATTAGCCGCTTTGATGTTTTTGGAGTTGTCATAGAGTTGTCGTATATCCATAACGACAGTGTATTTGGAACAATTTTACAATCTTATATTAAGGTGTAGATTCGATTTCTTGGTACATACACATTAAGCAATCGATATCAAGTTGCGAAAAAATATGAACTTTACATATTTATGCTAACTAGCCGTTTTGATGTTATTGGGGTTGCCATAGAGTTGGCGTATAGCAATAACGACAGTGTATTTGGAGCAATTTTGCAATCTTATTTTAAGGTGTAGATTCGATTTCGTGGTACATACACATTAAGCAATCGATATCAAGTTGCGAAAAAATATGAACTTTACATATTTATGCTAACTAGCCCTTTTGCTGTTATTGGGGTTGCCATAGAATTGGCGTATAGCCATAACGACAGTGTATTTGGAGCAATTTCGCAATCTTATATTAAAGTGTATAATCGATGTTTTAGTACATACACATTAAGCAATCAATATCAAGTTGCGTAAATATATGATTTTTACATATTTCTGTTAATTAGTCGCTTTGATGTTTTTGGAGTTGTCATAGAGTTGTCTTATAGCCATAACGACAGTGTATTTGGAGCAATTTCACAATCTTATATTAAAGTGTATAATCTATTTTTTAGTACATACACATTAAGCAATCGATATCAAGTTTTGTAAAAATATTAACTTTACATATTTATGCTAACTAGCCGTGTTGATGTTATTAGAGTTGTCATAGAGTTGTCTTAAAGCCATAACGACAGTGTATTTGGAGCAATTTCACAATCTTATATTAAAATGTAGAATCGATGTTTTAGTAATTACACATTAAGCAATCAATATCAAGTTGCGTAAATATATGAACTTTACATATTTCTGTTAATTAGCCGCTGTGATGTTTTTGGAGTTGTCATAGAGTTGTCTTATAGCCATAACGACAGTGTATTTGGAGCAATTTCACAATCTTATATTAAGGTGTAGATTCGATTTCGTGGTACACAAATTTTAAGCAGTCGATATCAAGTTGCGAAAAAATATGAACTTTACATATTTATGCTAACTAGCCGTTTTGAAGCTATTGGAGTTGTCATAGAGTTGTTGTATAACCATAACGACAGAGAATTTGGAGCAGTTTCATAATCTTATATTAAGGTGTAGATTCGTTTTCTTGGTACATACACATTAAACAATCGATATCAAGTGCGGTATAAATATGAACTTTACATATGTATGCTAACCAGCCGTTTTGATGTTATTGGGGTTGTCATAGAGTTGTCGTATAGCCATAACGACAGTGTATTTGGAGCAATTTCACAATCTTATATTACTGTGTAGAATCGATTTTTTGGTACAAAAACATTAAGCAATCGATATCAAGTTGCGTAAAAATATGAACTTTAAATATTTCTTTTAATAAGCCGTTTTGATGTTTTTGGATTTGTCATGGAGTTGTCGAATAGCCATAACGACAGGGAATTTGGAGCAATTTCACAATCTTATATTAAGGGATAGAATTAAGTTTTTGGTACCGTGCCGTGCTGATGTTATTGGAGTTGTCATAGAGTTGTCGCATAGCCGTGTTGATGTTATTGGAGTTGTCATAGGGTTGTCTTAAAGCCATAACGACAGTGTATTTGGAGCAATTTCACAATCTTATATTAAAGTGTAGAATCGATGTTTTAGTACATACACATTAAGCAATCAATATCAAGTTGCGTAAGTATATGAACTTTACATATTTCTGTTAATTAGCCGCTTTGATGTTTTTGGAGTTGTCATAGAGTTGTCTTATAGCCATAACGACAGTGTATTTGGAGCAATTTCACAATCTTATATTAAGGTGTAGATTCGACTTCGTGGTACACACATTTTAAGCAGTCGATATCAAGTTGCGAAAAAATATGAACTTTACATATTTATGCTAACTAGCCGTTTTGATGCTATTGGAGTTGTTATAGAGTTGTCGTATAGCCATAACGACATTGTATTTGGAAAAGTTTCATAATCTTATATTAAGGTGTATAATCGATTTCTTGGTACATACACATTAAGCAATCGATATCAAGTGCGGTAAAAATATGAACTTTACATATTTATGCTAATTAGCCTTTTTGAAGTTATTGGAGTTGTCGTAGAGTTGTCGTATAGCGACAGTGTATTTGAAGCAATTTCTCAATCTTATATTAAGGTGTATAATCTATTTTTTAGTACATACACACTAAGCAATCGATATCAAGTTTTGTAAAAATATGAACTTTACATATTTGTGCTAATTAGACGCTTTGATGTTTTTGGAGTTGTCATAGAGTTGTCTTATAGCCATAACGACAGTGTATTTGGAATAATTTCACAATCTTATATTAAGGTGTAGATTCGTTTTCTTGGTACATACATTTAAGCAGTCGATATCAAGTTGCGAAAAAATATGAACTTTACATATTTATGCTAACTAGCCGTTTTGATGTTTTTGGAGTTGTCATAGAGTTTTCTTATAGCCATAACGACAGTGTATTTGGAGCAATTTCACAATCTTATATTAAGGTGAAGAATCGATTTCTTGGTACATACACATTAAGCAATCGATATCAAGTGCGGTAAAAATATGAACTTTACATATTTATGCTAACTAGCCGTGTTGATATTATTGGAGATGTCATAGAGTTGTCTTAAAGCCATAACGACAGTGTATTTGGAGCAATTTCACAAACTTATATTAAAGTGTAGAATCGATTTTTAGTACATACACATTAAGTAATCAATATCAAGTTGCGTAAATATATGAAATTTACATATTTATGCTAACTAGCCGCTTTGATGTTATTGGAGTTGTCATAGGGTTGTCGAATAGCCATAACGACAGAGAATTTGGAGCAATTTCACAATCTTATATTAAGGGGTAGAATTGAGTTTTATACATACACATCAAGAAATCGATATCAAGTCGCGTAAAGATATGAACTTTACATATTTATGCTAATTAGCCTTTTTGAAGTTATTGGAGTTGTCATAGAGTTGTCGTATAGCGACAGTGTATTTGAAGCAATTTCTTAATCTTATATTAAAGTGTATAATCTATTTTTTAGTACATACACACTAAGCAATCGATATCAAGTTTTGTAAAAATATGAACTTTACATATTTATGCTAATTAGCCGCTTTGATGTATCTGGAGTTGTCGTAGAGTTGTCTTATAGCCATAACGACAGTGTGTTTGGAGCAATTTCACAATCTTACATTAAGGTGTAGAATCGATTTTTTGGTGCATACATATTAAACAATCGATATCAAGTTGCGTAAAAATATGAACTTTACATATTTATGCTAATTAGCCTTTTTGAAGTTATTGGAGTTGTCATAGAGTTGTCGTATAGCGACAGTGTAGCAATTTCACAATCTTATATTATAGTGTGTAATCTATTTTTTAGTACATACACATCAAGGAATCGATATCAAGTTGCGTAAAAATATGAACTTTACATATTTATGCTAATATGCCCTTTTGATGCTATTGGAGTTGTCATAGAGTTGTCGAATAGCACTAACGACAGAAAATTTGGAGCAATTTCACAATCTTATATTAAGGGATAGAATTGAGTTTTTGGAACATACACATCAAGCAATCGATATCAAGTGCGGTAAAAGTATGAACTTTACATATGTATGCTAACTAGCCGTTTTGATGTTATTGGGGTTGTCATAGAGTTGTCGTATATCCATAACGACAGTGTATTTGGAGCAATTTCACAATCTTATATTAATGTGTATAATCTATTTTTTAGTACATACACATTAGGCAATCGATATCAAGTTTTTTAACAATATGAACTTTACATATTTATGCTAACTAGCCGTGTTGATGTTATTGGAGTTGTCATAGGGTTGTCTTAAAGCCATAACGACAGTGTATTTGGATCAATTTCACAATCTTATATTAAAGTGTAGAATCGATGTTTTAGTACATACACACTAAGCAATCAATATCAAGTTGCGTAAATATATGAACTTTACATATTTCTGTTAATTAGCCGCTTTGATGTTTTTGGAGTTGTCATAGAGTTGTCTTATAGCCATAACGACAGTGTATTTGGAGCAATTTCACAATCTTATATTAAGGTGTAGATTCGATTTCGTGGTACACAAATTTTAAGCAGTCGATATCAAGTTGCGAAAAAATATGAACTTTACATATTTATGCTAACTAGCCGTTTTGAAGCTATTGGAGTTGTCATAGAGTTGTTGTATAACCATAACGACAGAGAATTTGGAGCAGTTTCATAATCTTATATTAAGGTGTAGATTCGTTTTCTTGGTACATACACATTAAACAATCGATATCAAGTGCGGTATAAATATGAACTTTACATATGTATGCTAACCAGCCGTTTTGATGTTATTGGGGTTGTCATAGAGTTGTCGTATAGCCATAACGACAGTGTATTTGGAGCAATTTCACAATCTTATATTACTGTGTAGAATCGATTTTTTAGTACAAAAACATTAAGCAATCGATATCAAGTTGCGTAAAAATATGAACTTTAAATATTTCTTTTAATAAGCCGTTTTGATGTTTTTGGATTTGTCATGGAGTTGTCGAATAGCCATAACGACAGTGTATTTGGAGCAATTTCACAATCTTATATTAAGGGATAGAATTGAGTTTTTGGTACCGTGCCGTGCTGATGTTATTGGAGTTGTCATAGAGTTGTCGCATAGCCATAACGACAGTGTATTTGGAACAATCTAGCAATCTTATATTAAAGTGTATAATCTATTTTTTAGTACATACACATTAAGCAATCGATATCAAGTTTTGTAAAAATATGAGCTTTACATATTTATGCTAACTAGCCGTGTTGATGTTATTGGAGTTGTCATAGAGTTGTCTTAAAGGCATTACGACAGTGTATTTGGAGCAATTTCACAATCTTATATTAAAGTGTAGAATCTATTTTTTAGTACATACACATTAAGCAATCGATATCAAGTTTTGTAAAAATATGAACTTTACATATTTCTGGTTATATGCCGTTTTGATGCTATTGGAGTTGTCATAGAGTTGTCGAATAGCCATATCGACAGAGAATTTGGAGCAATTTCACAATCTTATATTAAGGGATAGAATTGAGTTTTTGGAACATACACATCAAGCAATCGATATCAAGTCGCGTAAAGATATGAACTTTACATATTTATGCTAACTAGCCGTTTTGATGCTATTGGAGTTGTCATAGAGTTGTCGTATAGCCATAACGACAGAGAATTTGGAGCAGTTTCATTATCTTATATTAAGGTGTAGAATCGATTTCTTGGTACATACACATTAAGCAATCGATATCAAGTGCGGTAAAAATATGAATTTTACATATGTATGCTAACTAGCCGTTTTGACGTTATTGGGGTTGTCATAGAGTTGTCGTATAGCCATAACGACAGTGTATTTGGAGCAATTTCACAATCTTATATTAAGGTGCAGAATCGCTTTTTTGGTGCATACATATTAAACAATCGATATCAAGTGCGGTAAAAATATGAATTTTACATATGTATGCTAACTAGCCGTTTTGACGTTATTGGGGTTGTCATAGAGTTGTCGTATAGCCATAACGACAGTGTATTTGGAGCAATTTCACAATCTTATATTAATGTGTATAATCTATTTTTTAGTACATACACATTAGGCAATCGATATCAAGTTTTTTAACAATATGAACTTTACATATTTATGCTAACAAGCCGTGTTGATGTTATTGGAGTTGTCATAGGGTTGTCTTAAAGCCATAACGACAGTGTATTTGGAGCAATTTCACAATCTTATATTAAAGTGTAGAATCGATGTTTTAGTACATACACATTAAGCAATCAATATCAAGTTGCGTAAATATATGAACTTTACATATTTCTGTTAATTGGCCGCTTTGATGTTTTGGAGTTGTCATAGAGTTGTCTTATAGCCATAACGACAGTGTATTTGGAGCAATTTCACAATCTTATATTAAGGTGTAGATTCGACTTCGTGGTACACACATTTTAAGCAGTCGATATAAAGTTGCGAAAAAATATGAACTTTACATATTTATGCTAACTAGCCGTTTTGATGCTATTGGAGTTGTTATAGAGTTGTCGTATAGCCATAACGACATTGTATTTGGACAAGTTTCATAATCTTATATTAAGGTGTATAATCGATTTCTTGGTACATACACATTAAGCAATCGATATCAAGTGCGGTAAAAATATGAACTTTACATATTTATGCTAATTAGCCTTTTTGAAGTTATTGGAGTTGTCGTAGAGTTGTCGTATAGCGACAGTGTATTTGAAACAATCTAGCAATCTTATATTAAGGTGTAGAATCTATTTTTTAGTACATACACACTAAGCAATCGATATCAAGTTTTGTAAAAATATGAACTTTACATATTTGTGCTAATTAGACGCTTTGATGTTTTTGGAGTTGTCATAGAGTTGTCTTATAGCCATAACGACAGTGTATTTGGAGCAATTTCACAATCTTATATTAAGGTGTAGATTCGTTTTCTTGGTACATATATATTAAGCAGTCGATATCAAGTTGCGAAAAAATATGAACTTTACATATTTATGCTAACTAGCCGTTTTGATGTTTTTGGAGTTGTCATAGAGTTGTCTTTATAGCCATAACGACAGTGTATTTGGTGCAATTTCACAATCTTATATTAATGTGTAGAATCGATTTTTTCGTACATACACATCAAGCAATCGATATCAAGTGCGGTAAAAATATGAACTTTACATATTTACGCTAACTAGCCGTTTTGATGCTTTTGGAGTTGTTATAGAGTTGTCTTATAGCCATAACGACAGTGTATTTGGAGCAATTTCACAATCTTATATTAATGTGTAGAATCGATTTTTTAGTACATACACATCAAGCAATCGATATCAAGTTGCGTAAAAATATGAACTTTACATATTTATGCTAATATGCCGTTTTGATGCTATTGGAGTTGTCATAGAGTTGTCGAATAGCCACAACGACAGAGAATTTGGAGCAATTTCACAATCTTATATTAAGGGGTAGAATTGAGTTTTATACATACACATCAAGCAATCGATATCAAGTCGCGTAAAGATATGAACTTTACATATTTATGCTAATTAGCCTTTTTGAAGTTATTGGAGTTGTCATAGAGTTGTCGTATAGCGACAGTGTATTTGAAGCAATTTCCTAATCTTATATTAAAGTGTATAATCTATTTTTTAGTACATACACACTAAGCAATCGATATCAAGTTTTGTAAAAATATGAACTTTACATATTTATGCTAATTAGCCGCTTTGATGTTTCTGGAGTTGTCGTAGAGTTGTCTTATAGCCATAACGACAGTGTATTTGGAGCAATTTCACAATCTTATATTAAGGGGTAGAATTGAGTTTTATACAAACACATCAAGCAATCGATATCAAGTCGCGTAAAGATATGAACTTTACATATTTATGCTAATTAGCCTTTTTGAAGTTATTGGAGTTGTCATAGAGTTGTCGTATAGCGACAGTGTATTTGAAGCAATTTCTTAATCTTATATTATAGTGTATAATCTATTTTTTAGTACATACACACTAAGCAACCGATATCAAGTTTTGTAAAAATATGAACTTTACATATTTATGCTAATTAGCCGCTTTGATGTTTCTGGAGTTGTCGTAGAGTTGTCTTATAGCCATAACGACAGTGTATTTGGAGCAATTTCACAATCATATATTAAGGTGTAGATTCGCTTTCTTTGTACATACATATTAAGCAGTCGATATCAAGTTTTGTAAAAATATGAACTTTACATATTTATGCTAACTAGCCGTGTTGATGTTATTGGAGTTGTCATAGAGTTGTCGTATAGCGACAGTGTATTTGAAGCAATTTCTTAATCTTATATTCAAGTGTATAATCTATTTTTTAGTACATACACACTAAGCAATCGATATCAAGTTTTGTAAAAATATGAACTTTACATATTTATGCTAATTAGCCGCTTTGATGTTTCTGGAGTTGTCGTAGAGTTGTCTTATAGCCATAACGACAGTGTATTTGGAGAAATTTCACAATCATATATTAAGGTGTAGATTCGTTTTCTTGGTACATACATATTAAGCAGTCGATATCAAGTTGCGTAAAAATATGAACTATATATATTTATGCTAATTAGCCTTATTGAAGTTATTGAAGTTGTCATAGAGTTGACGTATAGCTATAACGACAGTGTATCTGGAACAATCAAACAATCTTATATTAAGGTGTAGAATCGATTTTTTATTACAAAAACATTAAGCAATCGATATCCAGCTGCGTAAAAATATGAACTTTAAATATTTCTTTTAATAAGCCGTTTTGATGTTTTTGGATTTGTCATAGAGTTGTCTTATAGCCATAACGACAGTGTATTTGGAGCAATTTCACAATCTTAAATTAAAGTGTAGAATCGATTTTTTAGTACATACACATCAAGCAATCGATATCAAGTTGCGTAAAAATATGAACTTTACATATTTATGCTAATATGCCGTTTTGATGCTATTGCAGTTGTCATAGAGTTGTCGAATAGCCACAACGACAGAGAATTTGGAGCAATTTCACAATCTTATATTAAGGGGTAGAATAGAGTTATGTACATACACATCAAGCAATCGATATCAAGTCGCGTAAAGATATGAACTTTACATATTTATGCTAATTAGCCTTTTTCAAGTTATTGGAGTTGTCATAGAGTTGTCGTCTAGCGACAGTGTATTTGAAGCAATTTCACAATCTTATATTAAAGTGTATAATCTATTTTTTAGTACATACACACTAAGAAATCGATATCAAGTTTTGTAAAAATATGAACTTTACATATTTATGCTAATTAGCCGCTTTGATGTTTCTGGAGTTGTCGTAGAGTTGTCTTATAGCCATAACGACAGTGTATTTGGAGCAATTTCACAATCATATATTAAGGTGTAGATTCGTTTTCTTGGTATATACATATTAAGCAGTCGATATCAAGTTGCGAAAAATATGAACTTTACATATTTATGCAAACTAGCCGTTTTGATGTTTTTGGAGTTGTCATAGAGTTGTCTTATAGCCATAACGACAGTGTATTTGGAGCAATTTCACAATTCTTATATTAATGTGTAGAATCGATTTTTTAGTACATACACATCAAGCAATCGATATCAAGTTTTGTAAAAATATGAACTTTACATATTTATGCTAATTAGCCGCTTTGATGTTATTGGAGTTGTCATAGGGTTGTCTTAAAGCCATAACGACAGTGTATTTGGAGCAATTTCACAATCTTATATTAAAGTGTAGAATCGATGTTTTAGTACATACACATTAAGCAATCAATATCAAGTTGCGTAAATATATGAACTTTACATATTTCTGTTAATTGGCCGCTTTGATGTTTTGGAGTTGTCATAGAGTTGTCTTATAGCCATAACGACAGTGTATTTGGAGCAATTTCACAATCTTATATTAAGGTGTAGATTCGACTTCGTGGTACACACATTTTAAGCAGTCGATATAAAGTTGCGAAAAAATATGAACTTTACATATTTATGCTAACTAGCCGTTTTGATGCTATTGGAGTTGTTATAGAGTTGTCGTATAGCCATAACGACATTGTATTTGGACAAGTTTCATAATCTTATATTAAGGTGTATAATCGATTTCTTGGTACATACACATTAAGCAATCGATATCAAGTGCGGTAAAAATATGAACTTTACATATTTATGCTAATTAGCCTTTTTGAAGTTATTGGAGTTGTCGTAGAGTTGTCGTATAGCGACAGTGTATTTGAAGCAATTTCTCAATCTTATATTAAGGTGTATAATCTATTTTTTAGTACATACACACTAAGCAATCGATATCAAGTTTTGTAAAAATATGAACTTTACATATTTGTGCTAATTAGACGCTTTGATGTTTTTGGAGTTGTCATAGAGTTGTCTTATAGCCATAACGAGAGTGTATTTGAAGCAATTTCACAATCTTATATTAAGGTGTAGATTCGTTTTCTTGGTACATACATTTAAGCAGTCGATATCAAGTTGCGAAAAAATATGAACTTTACATATTTATGCTACCTAGCCGTTTTGATGCTATTGGAGTTGTCATAGAGTTGTCTTATAGCCATAACGACAGTGTATTTGGAGCAATTTCACAATCTTATATTAAGGTGTAGATTCGATTTCTTGGTACA
>NW_024395350.1:0-2344 GCF_016617805.1 Bactrocera tryoni | reverse complement strand
AGTTCATTTGGAAGAATTCGAAAACCTTATATTCAGGTATAAAGTCGATTTTCTTGTATATACACATTTAGCAGTCGATATTGACTAGCTTCATATCATAAGCTGCACACATTTAAGTTAATTAATCTTAGCAGTGCATTTGGAAGAATCCGACAATCTTATATTTAAGTATAAAGTCGATTTTCTTGTATATACATATTTAGCAGTCGATATTGAGTTGCCTTAAATCATAAGCTGCACACATTTAAGTTAATTAACCTTAGCAGTGCATTTGGGAGAATTCGACAATTTTATATTCAGGCATATAGTCGATTTTCTTGTATATACACACTTAGCAGTCGATATTGAGTTGCATCAAATCATTAACATCAAATATTTAAGTTAATTAGCTTCCTTCATCTTACCGAAGTTGACATAAAGCCATAACGGCAGTGCATTTGGAAGAATTCGAAAATCTTATGTTCAGGTATAAAGTCGATTTTCTTGTATATACACACTTAGCAGTCGATTTTAAGTTGCTTCAAATCATAAACATCATTTCTTAAGTTAATTAACCTTCTACATCTTATCGATGTTGACATAAAGCCATAACGGCAGAGCATTTGGAAGAATTCGACAATCTTATATTCAGGTATTAAGTCGATTTTCCTGTATATATACATTTAGTAGTCGATTTCGAGTTTCTTTAAATCATTAGTTTGACATGTTTAAGTTATTTAGCTTCCTTCATCTTACCGAAGTTGACATAAAGCCATAACGAAAGTGTTTTTGAAAGAATCAGACAACCTTATGTTCAAGTATAAAGTCGATTCTCTTGTATATACACATTTAGCAGTCGTTATTGAGTTGCCTTAAATCATTGTTTCACACAATTAAGTTAATTAACCTTCTTCATCTTACCGAAGTTGACATAAAGCCATAACGGCAGTGCATCTGGAAAATCCCGACATTCTTTTGTTCAGATGTAAAGTCAGTTTTGTTGTATATACACACTTAGCAGTCGATATTGAGTTGCTTCTAATCATTAACATCAAATATTTAAGTTAATTAGCTTATTCATCTTACCGAAGTTGACATAAAACCATAACGGCAGTGCATTTAAAGAATCCGGCAATCTTACATTCAGGTATAAAGTCGATTTTCTTGTATATACACATTTAGCAGTCGATATTGAGTTGCTTTAAATCATTAGTTTATCATATTTAAGTCAATTAACCTTCTTCATCTTGATGAAGTTGACGTAAAGCCATAACGGCGGTGCATTTGGAAGAATTCGAAAATCTTATATTCAGGTATAAAGTCGATTTTCTTGTATATACACATTTAGCAGTCGATATTGAGTTGCCTAAAATCATTAGCTTCACACATTTAAGTTAATTAACCTTCTTCATCTTACCGAAGTTGATATAAAGCCATAACGGCAGTGCATCTGGAAAATCTCGACAATCTTTTGTTCAGATGTAAAGCAGTTTTGTTGTATATACACACTAAGCAGTCGACATTGAGTTGCTTCAAATCATTAACATCAAATATTTAAGATAATTAGCTTATTCATCTTACCGAAGTTGACATAAAGCCATAACGGCAGTGCATTTGGAAGAATTCGACAATCTTATATTCAGGTATAAAGTCGATTTTCTTGTATATACACATTAAGCAGTCGATATTGAGTTCCTTCAAATCATTATCATCAAATATTTAAGTTAATTAACCCTATTGATCTTACCGAAGTTGACATAAAGCCATAAGGGCAGTGCATTTGGAAGAATTCGACAATCTTATGTTCAGGTATAAAGTCGGTTTTCTTGTATACACACACTTAGCAGTCGATATTGAGTTGCTTCAAATCATTAACATCAAGTATTTAAGTTAATTAGTTTCCTTCATCTTACTGAAGTTGACATAAAGCAATAACGGCAGTGCGTTTGCATGAGTTTGACAATCTTATATTCAGGTACAAAGTCGATTTTCTTGTATATACACATTTAGCAGTCGATATTGAGTTGCCTATAATCATTAGCTTCACACATTTAAGTTAGTTAACCTTCTTCATCTTACCGAAGTTGACATAAAGCCATAACGGCAGTGCATTTGGAAGAATTCGAAAATCTTATATTCAGGTATAAAGTCGATTTTCTTGTATACACACACGTAGCAGTCGATATTGAGTTGCTTCAAATCATTAGTTTATCATATTTAAGTCAATTAACCTTCTTCATCTTGATGAAGATGACGTAAAGCCATAACGGCGGTGCATTTGGAAGAATTCGACAATCCTATATATTCAGGTATAAAGTCGATTTTCTTGTATATACACATTTAGCAGTCGATATTGAGTTGCTTC
>NW_024395349.1:0-7064 GCF_016617805.1 Bactrocera tryoni | reverse complement strand
TAAGGGATGGGACAAATACCTTTTCTCGTTAAATCAAGAATTCTTCATGGAATTCGCTTTCACAAAAGGAAGAAAAAGATAAATTTTTAATATTGCAGCATGAAATTGTGTTTATGATTGACAGCTGCGCTGCAACTGTGTAGCTGCAGCTCACCACCACTTTTGATGCCGTTACCTTACTAGCCGCTACCACTTATGATTCGTGCAACCCCATTTTGGCACATCAATCAAACAATCAAATTTTCTGTCCGTCCGCGCCGCCATAAATTCACCATACAGCATGACTTTGCGGGAAGGCAGGATCATCC
The DNA here is from genome assembly GCF_016617805.1 of Bactrocera tryoni. Classification (NCBI taxonomy): domain Eukaryota; kingdom Metazoa; phylum Arthropoda; class Insecta; order Diptera; family Tephritidae; genus Bactrocera; species Bactrocera tryoni. Next base: position 6,756 of record NW_024395349.1, on the reverse strand, counting down.
AAAAAAATCCTTACATTTAGACGTACATGTGCTTTGGTGCGCCACCATCGCGCCGCGTCGTTTAGTGGCGTTTATGTTTGTGCAACATGACAGCACAGCAACACCATATGAACACCAAGCGCCTAATAACTGCAACATTTGTAAACAACGCTGCGAATCCAGCCGCCTCAATGAACGTAACTGGGAATCTATGTCTTTGCTTGGCACAAGCTTTAGTGTTATTCATACACACATACATACATAGATGCAACCATTGGCAGCCCAATCGATTGAACCATTCGTGGCTCGATCGTGTTGCCTTACTCGCCGCGTAATCAACGAGATACACTTGTCGCTGCTGTCTGCTGCTCGTGTGGCATGCAACGTTTGCTGTTGAATGCACAATTTATGAATGACTGTCTACACTCATATAGATATCTTGCTCTTCTGTCGCTGTCGATATAATATGATTCTCTTAGCTAGACTGTTGGAGGACTTGCTTATGATGATTCAGCATTAAAAATTATGTATAATCGTTGTTGTACGTCAATCTCTTCGAGCTGGTCGAACCGATTACTGAATATTTATACTCCGTACAGGATATAAAAAGTTTGCCAAGAGGTTTTAATACACGGAAGGAGAGGGTGATAGTGGGACGAGTTAAGACAATTCTGCCATGTCTCCGGAAAACTAAACAGCATAGCTTAGGGTTTGTAAAAAAAGGGAATATTTTTCAGCTTGGTACTGTAAAAAATAGGTTCCTACACACTTCTAAGAAAGTCTCTCTAAGCACATATGAGCTCTAAATCGTAATGGGAATTTCCCCAGCCTTACAGTTTATTATTTTTTCTTATTATCAGATCTCTATATCTCTTACAATATAAATTCCTCCATCTAAGTCTGGAGATGTAGCCAAGTATAACTCTTGCTAATCCTCTGGCACTTTGGAATCGGTAGGCAACTGAAAAGCATATACCTATCCTAAGAAAGCGCTTGGAATATTCGAGAGAACTGTTCTCCGGAAGATATAAAAAATGGAAGAAATTGGCGAAGTTTTATGTTATTGGCCTTCAGATGTAGTGCCAAAGAACAACCGTTCTCGCTGTATCACAAATATGTAAAAACAGTGTTTTTATAATTGATGGAAGGGATTGACAAAAAATCATTGAGTGTTCAAAATTCTCTGTGGTGTGTACTGATGAAAGCTTGCAATATATTTGTGAAGCACCGATGCTTTGCTTCAACACGTTTCGCCAAGGTAAAAACTTCTGTTTGATTTGGCTTATCTTAGAATAAAAAGGCTGCAGAGTTTTATTTGATTCGAAAAGTTTAAAACCAAATCGCTTTTATTGGAAAAACTCGTAACATTTTTCATTATGTCTAATAATAAATACGTGGAATTTATGAAAATTATACAAAAGCGACTCGGTGTACATCTGTAAAACCCTTGCTAATAGAGAGGTTCCTCTATCGCTCACTCATTTTTTACATTTTTTTCTTGAACTTATTCATTGTCGACAGTTTAAACAGCAGTCACTGAATTAAAAATATTTTAATAACTACTAAATTTAAATAGAATTTACTAATTTATGATCACATTAATTCTAACATATCCTAAATTTAAATATATTATAATAATTTTCGAACCCTTCTAATCTAACTTGTCTAAGTTTCGATAAAAATCGTAATGAGAAAAATTCTTCAATTAATAATCAAAGAAAAGCGAATGATAGTGGACAAATATTGCGTAAGTATTTCTGAACTTAGCTCAAACAGAGAGCTTGAATCCTTGCTTCTTTTAATTTTATCGTGTCTAAGCAAACTTTTTTTTTTTTGCATTTTTCTTTTATCTTTTGCTTTCTGTCTTACTGCTAATTTTATTAGCCACTTGTCGTCACCGCTGAAACTCACACGGTTTTAGGTGAATTTGGAGACTTTTGGGGTATTTGGTGTCATTGTCGTTCATTCATTAATTTAACATATTTAATTAATTTTTAGTAATTTGTTGAGGTTAGGTCTTTGGATACTGACATATGTTAAATGTTGCGAACTACAGAGTTGTATTCGATATCGAAGAGCTTCTAATAAAGGGTATATTGAGTATAGTGTCAGTTTGGCAGTCACTGGTATAACTGGTATAACGGATATAGAGCCTAAAAAACGACATAATTTTGGAAATTTATTTCAACGATTTACATTGATATTTTAATCAAAATTGCGCTTAATGGGCCTACCGTCGCAATCACATCTCTCAAGAGAAGCAATGGGCGAAATCTTTCTAGCAGCTTTTTTCAACTGAAAAAATAGAAATAATAGTAAAATAGTGGACTTTTAAACTTGAACCAATATCTATCCAAGTGAGATCCATTCGCTTTTGGATCAATGAATAATGTTGGTGTGTGATTTCACCTTTGAAGAAAAGGCTGGGTAATAATCTTTAAAGTTACCTAACAATAGATTCAGGAAACGAGCTGCTTCGATGAAGGGAAACCATAGAGAAACAAGTTGTTACATGAAGAAAGTGATTTAACAAAGTGCAGGGCATCTAGGGTATATCAACGTCCAATCTGCCAAGAAAATAATTGAACAAGGGTCCCTCAGCATTTACTAGGTAAGTTAAGTTCTTCATTTGCAAAAGGTAGTGGTATAATTCCTATGACATTAATGATTACCGCAGTGAAGTTACGTCTTCTTTCAACGGGAAAAAGAATGTTATTAAATATACCATCTTATCAATCTAAGTAAAACTGTAGGTTTTCTAACATTTTTGCTTATAACGAGAAAACAGCCTAATTGTCACTGCAGCCCACAAAAAATAGTTGGCTAAATGTTTAATCTTCATAATGTCCTCTCACAACCCACGGTTTAACCCAAAACAAATGTCAACAAAAGTATCACATTTCTATTAGGCAATCGTGTGACAGCAAAAGCACGTACTGAAACATACACATATATAAACACAGAAACGTTCAAATATCAGCAAACTTGCTGAGAGAACAATCAGCATTTCCTTCCTTTTCGCATGTAAATGCTTGTTACTGGTGCTGCCCACCAGCTATAAATACAAGTAGAAGTCTGCACAAACAAACACACACCATTACATATATATTTGTTGTTTTGCTTGCCACCAAAACTGGCCGGTAACATTTCCTTCTATACTTTCACGCGATGCGGCAACATCCACATCCTGTCATGCTGCCTTTAAGCGCTGACACTACATGTCGCATGTTGTTGCATGCCGTTTGTTGCACGTTGCTGTCGCACGCCTGGCAGTTTTGCGCCCAAATGTAGCGCATGCGAATTGAAAATCACATCTATAATGTTGCACTTCACAACGCCAAAGAAGTATATGTATATGTGTGGGTAAGAAAGCTTGTGCTATATGTGTGTGGGCAAACTTTTGCGGTGCACCAATGTGGCAGGCATGACAGTTCACAGCGTTGTTATCTTCGTTTATTGTTGTTATCATGTTGCTATTATTGTTGCTTTTGTGATTTAGTTTGCTTATAGTTTTAGCTTAGTTATTTTTGTGTTTATTTGACTTTGCTTTTGGCATTTTGTGTTGTGTTGACAGCTGAAAATTGGCAATTGTTTATTGTAGCGAAGCTTCTTATCCGGCGTCACCTTACATGTGGGTTTCTATGTACCGAGGATATTTTGCACAAGTAGTGGAGTTAAAATTCTCTCGAAATGATGAAGAAACAGTCTTGAATTCCTATATCGAGATTTTTTTTTATTTTAGATATTTAAATCAATTCCTCGTTTTAGTCGCAGGTGAATCATTATCATTATCAATCATTAAGTTCTTAGGCCATCAAAGAAAATCAAGAAATTCGGAAATGGCGATTTATTCTTCCATTTGATCTCCATCTAACGTGAAACAATGACCATGGCGGAGGTTTGCGCCGGTAGATTGTTATGGTAGAAGTGAACTTCTTTCTTAGCCAAATGATGCTATTTTGTTATAAAATCGTCTTCATAGTAAACATAGTAGAGCCCTGTGACAATTGATTTCCACTATTTAATTTTTTTTGGCTCATAATGTTTATTAAAGGTCCCATGTTTCGACGAAGGTGACGAAATGATGCAGAATTTGCTTTGAATTGTGGTTACTTAACGTCAAACATTACTTCGATAAACTATTAGTAACAAAGTAAAGTAAATTGACACTATATATTAAACTATTAATGTGCTTAGGTGTGTCGATTTCCATGTGGATGAGACCACTGAAAGTAGTGGCCCTAAACAAATGGTTAAGAAAAATAAAACACACTGGTCAGGCTCGATTTTGTTTTGAACTTTGCTCTCAAAGAGATCGAAGTGATCATAATGATAAATGCAATGACGATGAACCATACAAAATTTATTAACGATTCAGAAAAAATGGCCTATATCTCATCCCAATATATCATCATGGATGAATAGTAACAAACATTTCTAAGAATGGTGTTTGAGGACAAACTACCCCAAGGTCGTAAATAAAGTTATTTTGCAGGTAATATAACTTCATTATAGATGAGCAACTAAAAATACTCTAATATAATTTATTGAATCATAATCTTATCGTGACGTTAAAGGTTTAACCAATTTTATGTCAATATAAGATCATATTTTTTTGAAAGACTCTCCTTGACATCGTATCAGAGCTTGTTGTTTCATTAGTCGAGTGTATATTATTGAATGAAATTGTTTAAGGGGGTATTCTCATGTAATCACTTCGAAAAATCGATTTTTTTTTGTATATTTTGGCAGTAAAACTCATTGAAAACATGCTGTGAAAAATTCAGACCGAAATTCATAGTATGTATTTGATAAGTTACAGCTCATAGTCGCCGACGTGTCGTAAGCGACTGTCTACCAGGCGCCATGACAAGTCTGCAGCTGCTACGTTTTTAAACGCATTTTTCTCGGATCATCATTTTCTGAAATATTCAACCGCTTGCTTTAAAATTTACATATGTTCTTCTACTCATTTATAGTTATCGTCCCTACTAGAATTGTTTATTTTCGAAAATATTTTCATTTTTTTTTAACGATTTTTAACGAAAACAGCAAGATTTTCGTTAGTTTTTTTGAAGTTCGACATTGTTTTTTTAATGAAATTGATTATATTTGGTAGGGACGGTAGCCGCAGAACTACTAAATAATACATCCATTCGATTTTCTTATTTCAGACAACGTGAAGAGCCGCTATCACCATGACCAGTGAACTACTTTTTTCTTGTTGGGGACTACTTTGATTTAAAAAAAAATATATTAAAAATGTAAAAAACGAAAAAAAAAAATATTTTTTGTACATTTCAAAATACAAATAAAAATATATTAAATAATTAAATTGATTGAATTTTGTTGTCGCATAAAAAAAATTTTTCGAAAAATTGGTAAAATGTGTGCGTTCACATGAGAGTATCCCCTTAATTGATAGAATAAAAAGAGATATCTCTAAATTCGTTTGTTTTAAGTATTACCTTCCATTAAATTATATATATTTTAATGTAACCCCGTCAATATTAATTTTTGTCAAATAAAATGAGTAATAAACCCCCTATATTACAATTTTTTTGGCCTTTCATTATTTGTCATCACAATAAATAAAAACTTTCAAAACTTACCGACAGAGCTTGCCCCTTTGACATGTGATAAACTACGCGATGTGCAAAAAATAGGTACTGTTAAGAGAAATTTGTGGATAAACTGTGATAAAGAAATAACAGCAAATGTAAATTGATAGAAATAGAAAGCTTTTGCCAATGTCTCTAAAGAAACACCTACGTAATATTTCATATAAGGAAATAACTCTGCGCGTGAATTTTGCGTGGCTCAAACAACGCACCGTTGAGTTGCAAATAAATTAGTAATAGAAAAAAAAAAAAATATTACACAGTGTAGTCAACACCCATTGCACAATTAACCAGTCACGCCTGCTGTCGCTAACATGAATTCACCAAACATTTTTAGAGGAGGTAAAGATAAATATTTTTACATACATATACATTACACGCATATGAAGAGAGAAAATGACCGCAAGCAAATTCCAAATGCTTACCTGCCAAAAAAAAATTATTTGAATATATCTTCTCATGAGTCACTTTTTTAAGTAAAATTAGCAATTTTTTTAAACATAGAGCTAGACAACTTATATATGTTTCCGAGTTTCGTAGAACTCTTAATCAGCCAAATAACCATTTAGTCTGAGGATTTAACTTCCTTTAGTTTCCTTCCCTATTTCCGAAATCAACATATTAGTCATCAGAAGAGCAGAATTTGAATGAAAACTGCCATCCTTCTATCCTTCTTCAGAATAAATTTTTCAGAAATGAAAAATTGTATTTCTACTGCTGGTTTAGATTTGTTGCATATGTTTATACTATACAAGACTTATCTATTTTTGCACAACAAACAAACAATCTGAGAATGTATTTTTGCATAAGACACCTCAAATAAAGTTGAGATCTACCTAAATACTCTGTTATAGGACAATTGAAGGAGATAAATCGGGCAACTAAATAAAGACATACTATCTCCAGTGGATATAACAAACACCTCTTTTTGCCTTCCACTTAGAATTGCTAGACGTAAAAAGGACCACTCCTATTTATTTGACTACAGGTTGTAATTGTACCATAATTTCTGAAATTATGATCACAATTGCATTTCAAGCAAATCTCAGATTAATCCGCGGACAATGAAAAATTCTACTTGGAATAAGTCAGTTTTTAGGCTTATGTGGCATTTGCACCTGAGCCAGCTTTATACGTGTTGCGATGAGTCCTTTTT
>NW_024395348.1:0-7466 GCF_016617805.1 Bactrocera tryoni | reverse complement strand
ATATTGAGTTGCTTTAAATCATTAATTTAACATATTTAAGTTAATTAACCTTCCTCATCTTACTAAAGTTGTCATAAAGCCATAACGGCAGTGCATTTGAAAGAATTCGACATTCTTATATTCAGTTATAAAGTCGATGTTCTTGTATATTAACATTTAGCAGTCGATATTGAAAAGCCCTAAATCATTAGTTTAACATATTTAAGTTAATTATTCTTCATCATTTTACTGAAATTGACATAAAGCGATAACGGCAGTGCATTTGGAAGAATTCGACATTCTTATATTCAGGTATAAAGTCGATTTTCTTGTATATACACATTTAGCAGTCGATATTGAGTTGCTTTAAATCATTAATTTACCATATTTATGTTAATTAGCCTTCTTCATCTTACCGGAGTTGATATAAAGCCATAACGGCAATGCAGTTGGAAGAATTCGACATTCTTATATTCAGGTATAAAGTCAATTTCCTTCATATACACATTTAGCAGTCGATATTGAATTGCCTTAAATCATTAATTTACCATATTTAAGTTAATTAGCATTCTTCCTCTTACCGGAGTTGACATAAGGCCATAACGGCAATGCAGTTGGAAGACATCAATAATCTTATGTTCAGGTATAAAGTCGACTTTCTTGTGATTACACATTTAGCAATCGATGTTGAGTTGCTTCAAATCATTAGTTTAACATACTTAATTTTATTAATCTTCTTAATCTTACAGAAGTTGACATAAAGCCATAACGGCAGTGCATTTGGAAGAATTCGACATTCTTATATTCAGGTATAAAGTCGATTTTCTTGTATATAGACATTTAGCAGTCGATATTGAATTGCCTTAAATCATTAATTTAACATATTTAAGTTCATTAACTTTCTTCACCTTACCGAAGTTGACATGAAGCCATAACGGCAATGCAGTTGGAAGAAATCAACAATCTTATGTTCAGGTATAAAGTCGACTTTCTTGTGATTACACATTTAGCAATCGATGTTGAGTTGCTTCAAATCATTAGTTTAACATACTTAATTTATTTAATCTTCTTAATCTTACAGAAGTTGACATAAAGCCATAACGGCAGTGTATTTGGAAGAATTCGACGTTCTTATATTCAGGTATAAAGTCGATTTTCTTGTATATACACATTTAGCAGTCGATATTGAATTGCCTTTAACCATTAATTTAACATAGTTAAGTTAACTAACTTTCTTCATCTTACTGAAGTTGACATAAAGCCATAACGGCAATGCAGTTGGAAGAAATCAACAATCTTATGTTCAGGTATAAAGTCGACTTTCTGTTGATTACACATTTAGCAATCGATGTTGAGTTGCTTCAAATCATTAGTTTAACATACTTAATTTATTTAATCTTCTTAATCTTACAGAAGTTGACATAAAGCCATAACGGCAGTGTATTTGGAAGAATTCGACGTTCTTATATTCAGGTATAAAGTCCATTTTCTTGTATATACACATTTAGTGGTCGATATTGAGTTCTCTTAAATCATTACTTTAACATATTTAAGTTAATTAACCTTCCTCATCTTACTGAAGTGGACATAAAGCCATAACGGCAGTGCATTTGGAAGAATTCGACATTCTTATATTCAGGTATAAAGTCGATTTTCTTGTATATAGACATTTAGCAGTCGATATTGAATTGCCTTAAATCATTAATTTAACATATTTAAGTTCATTAACTTTCTTCACCTTACCGAAGTTGACATGAAGCCATAACGGCAATGCAGTTGGAAGAAATCGACAATCTTATGTTCAGGTATAAAGTCGACTTTCTTGTGTATACACATTTAGCAATCGATATTGAGTTGCTTCAAATCATTAGTTTAACTTACTTAAGTTAATTAAATTTCTTAGTCTTACAGAAGTTGACATAAAGCCATAACGGCAGTGCATTTGGATGAATTTGACATTCTTATATTCAGGTATAAAGTCGATTTTCTTGTATATACACATGTAGCAGTCGATATTGAATTACCTTAAATCATTACTTTAACATATTTAAGTTATTTATGTTTCTTCATCTTACTGAAGTTGACACAAAGCCTAAACGGCAGTGCATTTGGAAGAATTCGGCATTCTTATATTCAGGTATAAAGTCGATTTTCTTGTATATACACATTTAGCAGTCGATATTGAGTTGCTTTAAATCATTAATTTAACATATTTAATTTAATTAACCTTCCTCATCTTACTAAAGTTGTCATAAAGCCATAACGGCAGTGCATTTGAAAGAATTCGACATTCTTATATTCAGGTATAAAGTCGATGTTCTTGTATATTAACATTTAGCAGTCGATATTGAAAAGCCCTAAATCATTAGTTTAACATATTTAAGTTAATTATTCTTCTTCATTTTACTGAAATTGACATAAAGCGATAACGGCAGTGCATTTGGAAGAATTCGACATTCTTATATTCAGGTATAAAGTCGATTTTCTTGTATATACACATTTAGCAGTCGATATTGAGTTGCTTTAAATCATTAATTTACCATATTTATGTTAATTAGCCTTCTTCATCTTACCGGAGTTGATATAAAGCCATAACGGCAATGCAGTTGGAAGAATTCGACATTCTTATATTCAGGTATAAAGTCAATTTCCTTCATATACACATTTAGCAGTCGATATTGAATTGCCTTAAATCATTAATTTACCATATTTAAGTTAATTAGCATTCTTCCTCTTACCGGAGTTGACATAAGGCCATAACGGCAATGCAGTTGGAAGACATCAACAATCTTATGTTCAGGTATAAAGGCGACTTTCTTGTGATTACACATTTAGCAATCGATGTTGAGTTGCTTCAAATCATTAGTTTAACATACTTAATTTTATTAATCTTCTTAATCTTACAGAAGTTGACATAAAGCCATAACGGCAGTGCATTTGGAAGAATTCGACATTCTTATATTCAGGTATAAAGTCGATTTTCTTGTATATACACATCTAGCAGTCGATATTGAATTGCCTTAAATCATTAATTTAACATATTTAAGTTAACTAACTTTCTTCATCTTACTGAAATTGACATAAAGCCATAACGGCAGTGCAGTTGGAAGAAATCAACAACATTATGTTCAGGTATAAAGTCGTCTTCCTTATGATTACAAATTTAGCAATCGATATTGAGTTGCTTCAAATCATTAGTTTAACTTACTTAAGTTAATTAAATTTCTTCATCTTACCGAAGTTGAAATAAGGCCATAACGGCAGTGCATTTGGAAGAATTCGACAATCTTATATTCAGGTAAAAAATCGATTTTCTTGTATATAGACATTTAGCAGTCGATAGTGAATTGCTTTAAATCAATAATTTACCATATTTAAGTTAATTAGCCTTCTTCATCTTAACGGAGTTGACATAAAGCCATAACGGCAATGCAGTTGGAAGAATTCGACATTCTTATATTCAGGTATAAAGTCAATTTCCTTCATATACACATTTAGCAGTCGATATTGAATTGCCTTAAATCATTAATTTACCATATTTAAGTTAATTAGCATTCTTCATCTTACCGGAGTTGACATAAGGCCATAACGGCAATGCAGTTGGAAGAAATCAACAATCTTATGTTCAGGTATAAAGTCGACTTTCTTGTGATTACAAATTTAGCAATCGATATTGAGTTGCTTCAAATCATTAGTTTAACATGCTTAAGTTAATTAAACTTCATCCTCTTACCGAAGTTGACATAAAGCCATAACGGCAGTGCATTTGGAAGAATTCGACACTCTTATATTCAGGTATAAAATCGATTTTCTTGTATATACACATTTAGAAGTCGATACTGAATTGCCTTAAATCATTCGTTTACCATATTTAAGTTAATTGGCCTTCTTCATCTTACCGGAGTTGACATAAAGCCATAACGGCAATGCAGTTGGAAGAATTCGACATTCTTATATTCAGGTATAAAGTCGATTTCCTTCATATACACATTTATCAGTCGATATTGAATTGCCTTAAATCGTTATTTTACCATATTTAAGTTAATTAGCCTTCTTCATCTTACCGGAGTTGACATAAGGCCATAACGGCAATGCAGTTGGAAGAAATCAACAATCTTATGTTCAGGAATAAAGTCGACTTTCTTGTGATTGCACATTTAGCAATCGATGTTGAGTTGCTGCAATTCGTTAGTTTAACATACTTAATTTAATTAATCTTCTTAATCTTACAAAAGTTGACATAAAGCCATAACGGCAGTGCATTTAGAAGAATTCGACAATCTTATATTCAGGAAAAAAATCGATTTTCTTGTATATAGACATTTAGCAGTCGATATTGAATTGCCTTAAATCATTAATTTACCATATTTAAGTTAATTAGCCTTCTTCATCTTACCGGCGTTGACATAAGGCCATAACGGCAATGCAGTTGAAAGAAATCGACAATCTTGTGTTCAGGTATAAAGTCGATTTCCTTCATATACACATTTATCAGTCGATATTGAATTGCCTTTAACCATTAATTTAACATAGTTAAGTTAACTAACTTTCTTCATCTTACTGAAGTTGACATAAAGCCATAACGGCAATGCAGTTGGAAGAAATCAACAATCTTATGTTCAGGTATAAAGTCGACTTTCTGTTGATTACACATTTAGCAATCGATGTTGAGTTGCTTCAAATCATTAGTTTAACATACTTAATTTATTTAATCTTCTTAATCTTACAGAAGTTGACATAAAGCCATAACGGCAGTGTATTTGGAAGAATTCGACGTTCTTATATTCAGGTATAAAGTCCATTTTCTTGTATATACACATTTAGCAGTCGATACTGAATTGCCTTAAATCATTAATTTAACATATTTAAGTTAACTTACTTTCTTCATCTTACTGAAGTTGAGATAAAGCCATAACGGCAGTGCAGTTGGAAGAAATCGACAATATTATGTTCAGGTATAAAGTCGACTTTCTTGTGATTACAAATTTAGCAATCGATATTGAGTTGCTTCAAATCATTAGTTTAACATACTTAAGTTAATTAAACTTCTTCATCTTACCGAAGTTGACATAAATCCATGACGGCAGTGCATTTGGAAGAATTCGACATTCTTATATTCAGGTATAAAGTCGATTTTCTTGTATATACACATTTAGCAGTCGATATTGAATTGCCTTTAACCATTAATTTAACATAGTTAAGTTAACTAACTTTCTTCATCTTACTGAAGTTGACATAAAGCCATAACGGCAGTGCAGTTAGAAGAAATCAACAATCTTATGTTCAGGTATAAAGTCGACTTTCTTGTGATTACAAATTTAGCAATCGATATTGTGTTGCTTGAAATCATTAATTTAACATACTTAAGTTAATTAAACTTCCTCATCTTACCGAAGTTGACATAAAGCCATAACGGCAGTGCATTTGGAAGAATTCGACACTCTTATATTCAGGTATAAAATCGATTTTCTTGTATATACACATTTAGAAGTCGATACTGAATTGCCTTAAATAATAAATTTACCATATCTAAGTTAATTAGCCTTCTTCGTCTCACCGGGGTTGACATAAAGCCATAACAGCAATGCAGTTGGAAGAAATAAACAATCTTATGTTCAGGTATAAAGTCGATTTCCTTCATATACACATTTATCAGTCGATATTGAATTGCCTTAAATCATTAATTACCATATTTAAGTTAATTAGCCTTCTTCATCTTACCGGAGTTGACATAAGGCCATAACGGCAATGCAGTTGGAAGAAATCAACAATCTTATGTTCTGGTATAAAGTCGACTTTCTTGTGATTACACATTTAGCAATCGATGTTGAGTTGCTTCAAATCATTAGTTTAACATACTTAATTTATTTAATCTTCTTAATCTTACAGAAGTTGACATAAAGCCATGACGGCAGTGCATTTGGAAGAATTCAACATTCTTATATTCAGGTATAAAGTCGATTTTCTTGTATATACACATTTAGCAGTCGATATTGAATTGCCTTTAACCATTAATTTAACATAGTTAAGTTAACTAACTTTCTTCATCTTACTGAAGTTGACATAAAGCCATAACGGCAGTGCAGTTGGAAGAAATCGACAATATTATGGTCAGGTATAAAGTCGACTTTCTTGTGATTACACATTTAGCAATCGATGTTGAGTTGCTTCAAATCATTAGTTTAACATACTTAAGTTAATTAAACTTCATCTTACCGAAGGACATAGCCATAACGGCAGTGCATTTGGAAGAATTCGACACTCTTATATTCAGGTATAAAATCGATTTTCTTGTATATACACATTTAGAAGTCGATACTGAATTGCCTTAAATAATAAATTTACCATATCTAAGTTAATTAGCCTTCTTCGTCACACCGGAGTTGACATAAAGCCATAACAGCAATGCAGTTGGAAGAAATAAACAATCTTATGTTCAGGTATAAAGTCGATTTCCTTCATATACACATTTATCAGTCGATATTGAATTGCCTTAAATCATTAATTACCATATTTAAGTTAATTAGCCTTCTTCATCTTACCGGAGTTGACATAAGGCCATAACGGCAATGCAGTTGGAAGAAATCAACAATCTTATGTTCTGGTATAAAGTCGACTTTCTTGTGATTACACATTTAGCAATCGATGTTGAGTTGCTTCAAATCATTAGTTTAACATACTTAATTTATTTAATCTTCTTAATCTTACAGAAGTTGACATAAAGCCATAACGGCAGTGTATTTGGAAGAATTCGACGTTCTTATATTCAGGTATAAAGTCCATTTTCTTGTATGTATATACACATTTAGCAGTCGATACTGAATTGCCTTAAATCATTAATTTAACATATTTAAGTTAACTAACTTTCTTCATCTTACTGAAGTTGACATAAAGCCATAACGGCAGTGCAGTTGGAAGAAATCAACAATATTATGTTTAGGTACAAAAGTCGTCTTTCTGGTGATTACAAATTTAGCAATCGATATTGAGTTGCTTCAAATCATTAGTTTAACATACTTAAGTTAATTAACCTTCTTCATCTTACCGAAGTTGACATAAAGCCATAACAGCAGTCCATTTGGAAGAAATCGGCAATCTTATGTTCAGGTATAAAGTCGACTTTCTTGTGATTACAAATTTAGCAATCGATATTGTGTTGCTTCAAAGCATTAGTTTAACATACTTAAGTTAATTAACCTTCCTCATCTTACTGAAGTGGACATAAAGCCATAACGGCAGTGCATTTGGAAGAATTCGACAATCTTATATTCAGGTAAAAAATCGATTTTCTTGTATATAGACATTTAGCAGTCGATATTGAATTGCCTTAAACCATTAATTTAACATAGTTAAGTTAACTAACTTGCTTCATCTTACTGAAGTTGACATAAAGCCATAACGGCAGTGCATTTAGATGAATTAGACATTCTTATATTCAGGTATAAAGTCGATTTTCTTGTATATACACATTTAGCAGTCGATATTGA
>NW_024395347.1:0-19941 GCF_016617805.1 Bactrocera tryoni | reverse complement strand
TTTTCTTGTATATACATATTTAGCAATCGCTATTGATTTGCTTTAAATCATTTATGTAACTTTTTTAAGTTAGCTAGCCTCCTTCATCTTACCGAAGTTGACATAAAGACATAACGGCAGTGCATTTGGAAGAATTCGACAATCTTATATTCAGTTATAAAGTCGATTTTCTTGCATATACACATTTAGCAGTCGATATTGAGTTGCTTCAAATCATTAACGTCAAATATTTAAGTTAATTAACCTTCTTCATCTTGCTGAAGTTGACATAAAGCCATAACGGCAGTGCATTTGGAAAAATTCGACAATCTTATATTCAGTTATAAAGTCAATTTTCTTGCATATACACATCTAGCAGTCGATATTGAGTTGCTTTAAATCATTATCATCAAATATTTAATTTAATTAACCTTCTTCATCTTGCTGAAGTTACATAAAGCCATAACGGCTGTGCATTTGGAAGAATTCGACATACTTATATTCAGGTATAAAGTAGATTTTCTTGTATATACACATTTAGCAGTCGATATTGAGCTGCTTCAAATCATTAACATCAAATATTTAAGTTAATTAGCCTTCTTCTTCTTGCTGAAGTTGACACAAAGCCATAAAAGTAGTGCATTTGAAAGAATTCGACAAGAAGGTATAAAGTCGATTTTCTTGTATATACACATCTAGCAATAGATATTGAATTTCTTCAAATCATTAACATCAAATATTTAAGATAATTAACCTTCTTCATCTTGCTGAAGTTGACATAAAGCCATGACGACAGTGCATTTGGAAGAATTCGATAAATTTATGTTCAGGTATAAAGTAGATTATCTTGTATATACACATTTAGCAGTCGATATTGAGTTGCTTTAAATCATTAACATCAAATATTTAAGTTAATTTGCCTTCTTCTTCTTGCTGAAGTTGACATAAAGCCATAACGGCAGTGCATTTGGAAGAATTCGACAATCTTATATTCAGGTATAAAGTCGATTTTCTTGTATATACACATTTAGCAGTCATTATTGATTTGCTTCAAATCATTGGCATCAAATATTTAAGATAATTAACCTTCTTCATCTTGCTGAAGTTGACATAAAGCCATAACGGCAGTGCATTTGGAAGAATTCGACAATCTTATATTCAGGTATAAAGTCGATTTTTTTGTATATAAACATTTAGCAGTCGATATTCAGTTGCTTCAAATCATTAACATCAAATATTTAAGTAAATTAGCCTTCTTCTTCTTGCTGAAGTTGACATAAAGCCATAACGGCAGTGCATTTGGAAGAATTCGACAATCTTATATTCAGGTATAAAGTCGATTTGCTTGTATATACACATTTAGCAGTCGATATTGAGTTGCTTCAAATCATTAAGATCAAATATTTAAGTTAATTAACCTTCTTCATCTTACTGAAGTTGACATAAAGCCATAACGGCAGTAAATTTGGAAGAATTTGACAATCTTATATTCAGGTATAAAGTCGATTTTCTTGTATATACACATTTAGCAGTCGATATTGAGTTGCTTTAAATCATTAATTTAACATCTTTAAGTTAATTAACCTTCTTCATCTTACATAAAGCCATAACGGCAATGCATTTGAAAGAATTCGACAATCTTATATTCAGGTATAAAGTCGATTTTCTTGTATATATACATTAAGCAGTCGATATTGAGTTGCTTCAAATCATTAACATCAAATATTTAAGTTAATTAACCTTCTTCATCTTGCTGAAGTTGACATAAAGCCATGACGGCAGTGCATTTGGAAGAATTCGATAAATTTATGTTCAGGTATAAAGTAGATTTTCTTGTATATACACATTTAGCAGTCGATATTGAGTTGCTTTAAATCATTAGCATCAAATATTTAAGTTAATTAACTTTCTTTATCTTGCTGAAGTTGACATAAAGCCATAACGGAAGTGCATTTGGAAGAATTCGACAATAAGGTATAAAGTAGATTTTCTTGTATATACATATTAAGCAATAGATATTGAATTTCTTCAAATCTTTAACATCAAATATTTAAGTTAATTAACCTTCTTCATCTTGCTGATGTTGACATAAAGCCATAACGACAGTGCATTTGGCAGAATTCGACCGCCTTATATTCAGGTATAAAGTCGATTTTCTTGTATATACACATTTAGCAGTCGATATTGATTTGCTTTAAATCATTAACATCAAATATTTTAGTAAATTAACCTTCTTCATCTTGCTGAAGTTGACATAAAGCCATATCGGCAGTGCATTTGAAAGAATTAGACAATCTTACATTCAGGTATAAAGTAGATTTTCTTGTATATACATATTTAGCAATCGATATTGATTTGCTTTAAATCATTTATGTAACTTTTTTAAGTTAACTAGCCTCCTTCATCTTACCTAAGTTGACATAAAGCCATAACGGCACTGCATTTGGAAGAATTCGTCAATAATATATTCAGTTATTAAGTCAATTTTCTTGCATATACACATCTAGCAGTCGATATTGAGTTGCTTTAAATCATTAACATCAAATATTTAAGGTAATTAACTTTCTTTATCTTGCTGAAGTTGACATAAAGCCATAACGGCGGTGCATTTGGAAGAATTCGACAATCTTATATCTGTTATAAATTCGATTTTCTTGCACATACACATTTACCAGTCGATATTGAGTTGCTTCAAATCATTAACATCAAATATTTAAGTTAATTAACCTTCTTCATGTTGCTGAAGTTGACATAAAGCCATAATGGCAGTGCATTCGGAAGAAATAGACAATCTTATATTCAGGTATAAGGTCGGTTTTCTTGTATATACACATTAAACAGTCGATATTGAGTTGCTTCAAATCATTAACATCAAATATTTAAGTTAATTAATCTTCTTCATCTTGCTGAAGTTCACATAAAGCCATAACGGCAGTGCATTTGGAAGAATTCGACAATCTTATATTCAGGTATAAAGTCGATTTTCTTGCATATACACATTTAGCAGTCGATATTGAGTTGCTTTAAATCATTAATATCAAATATTTAAGTAAATTAACCTTCTTCATCTTGCTGAAGTTGACATAAAGCCATATCGGAAGTGCATTTGAAAGAATTAGACAATCTTACATTAAGGTATAAAGTAGATTTTCTTGTATATACATATTTAGCAATCGATATTGATTTGCTTTAAATCATTTATGTAACTTTTTTAAGTTAACTAGCCTCCTTTATCTTACCTAAGTTGACATAAAGCCATAACGGCAGTGCATTTGGAAGAATTCGACACTAATATATTCAGTTATAAAGTCAATTTTCTTGCATATACACATCTAGCAGTCGATATTGATTTGCTTTAAATCATTAATTTCACATCTTTAAGTTAATTTACCTTCTTCATCTTACTGAAGTTGACATAAAGCCATAACGGCAGTGCATTTGGAAGAATTCGACAATCTTATATTCTGGTATAAAGTCCATTTTCTTGTATATACACATTAAACAGTCGATATTGAGTTGCTTGATATCATTAATTTAACATCTTTAAGTTAATTTACCTTCTTCATCTTACTGAAGTTGACATAAAGCCATAACGGCAGTGCATTTGGAAGAATTCTACAATCTTATATTCAGGTATAAAGTCGATTTCTTGCATATACACATTCAGCAGTCGGAATTGAGTTGCTTCAAATAATTAACATCAAATATTTAAGTTAATTAGCCTTCTTCATCTTATCGAAGTTGACATAAAGCCATAACGGCAGTGCATTTGGAAGAATTCGATAAACTCATATTCAGGAAAATGTCGATTTTCTTGTATATACACATTAAGCAGTCGATATTGAGTTGCTTTAAATCATTTATTTAACATCTTTAAGTTAATTTACCTAGTTCATCTTATTGAAGTTGACATAAAGACAAAACGGCAGTGCATTTGGAAGAATTCTACAATCTTATATTCAGGTATAAAGTCCATTTTCTTGTATATACACATTAAGCAGTCGATATTGAGTTGCTTGAAATCAGTAATTTAACATCTTTAAGTTAATTCACCTCTTCATCTTACTGAAGTTGACATAAAGCCATAACGGCAGTGCATTTGGAAGAATTCGACAATAATATATTCAGTTGTAAAGTCAATTTTCTTGCATATACACATCTAGCAGTCGATATTGAGTTGCTTTAAATCACTAACATCAAATATTTAAGGTAATTAACTTTCTTTATCTTGCTGAAGTTGACATAAAGCCATAACGGCAGTGCATTTTAAGAATTCGACAGTCTTTATATTCAGTTATAAAGTCGATTTTGCATATACACATTTAGCAGTCGATATTGAGTTGCTTCAAATCATTAACATCAAATATTTAAGTTAATTAACCTTCTTCATCTTGCTGAAGTTGACATAAAGCCATAACGGCAGTGCATTTGGAAAAATTCGACAATCTTATATTCAGGTATAAAGTCAATTTTCTTGCATATACACAAGTCGATATTGAGTTGCTTTAAATCACTAACATCAAATATTTAATTTAATTAACCTTCTTCATCTTGCCGAAGTTACATAAAGCCATGACGGCTGTGCATTTGGAAGAATTCGATAAATTTATGTTCAGGTATAAAGAAGATTTTCTTGTATATACACATTTAGCAGTCGATATTGAGTTGCTTCAAATCATTAACATCAAGTATTTAAGTTAATTAGCCTTCTTCTTCTTGCTGAAGTTGACACAAAGCCATAAAAGTAGTGCATTTGAAAGAATTCGACAAGAAGGTATAAAGTCGATTTTCTCGTATATACACATTTAGCAATAGATATTGAATTTCTTCAAATCATTAACATCAAATATTTAAGTTAATTAACCTTCTTCATCTTGCTGAAGTTGACATAAAGCCATGACGGCAGTGCATTTGGAAGAATTCGATAAATTTGTGTTCAGGTATAAAGTAGATTTTCTTGTATATACACATTTTGCAGTCGATATTGAGTTGCTTTAAATCATTAACATCAAATATTTAAGTTAATTAGCCTTCTTCTTCTTGCTGAAGTTGACATAAAGCCATAACGGCAGTGCATTTGGAATAATTCGACAATAAGGTATAAAGTAGATTTTCTTGTATATACATATTAAGCAATAGATATTGAATTTCTTCAAATCATTAGCATCAAATATTTAAGGTAACTAACTTTCTTCATCTTGCTGAAGTTGACATAAGGCCCTAACGGCAGTGCATTCGGAAGAATTAGACAATCAGTTATAAAGTAGAAAAGTAGATTTACTTGTCTATACACATTTAGGAATAGTTATTGGATTTCTTCAAATCATTAACATCAAATATTTAAGTTAATTAACCTTCTTCATCTTGCTGAAGTTGACATAAAGCCATGACGGCAGTGCATTTGGAAGAATTCGATAAATTTATGTTCAGGTATAAAGTAGATTTGCTTGTATATACACATTTAGCAGTCGATATTGAGTTGCTTTAAATCATTAACATCAAATATTTAAGTTAATTTGCCTTCTTCTTCTTGCTGAAGTTGACATAAAGCCATAACGGTAGTGCATTTGAAAGAACTCGACAATAAGGTATAAAGTAGATTTTCTTGTATATACATATTAAGCAATAGATATTGAATTTCTTCAAATCATTATTATCAAATATTTAAGGTAACTAACCGTCTTCATCTGGCTGAAGTTGACATAAAGCCCTAACGGCAGTGCATTCGGAAGAATTAGACAATTAGGTATAAAGTAGATTTTCTTGTATATACACATTTAGCAAAAGATATTGAATTTCTTCAAATCATTAACATCAAATATTTAAGTTAATTAACCTTCTTCATCTTGCTGAAGTTGACATAAAGCCATGACGGCAGTGCATTTGGAAGAATTCGATAAATTTATGTTCAGGTATAAAGTAGATTTTCTTGTATATACACATTTACCAGTCGATATTGAGTTGCTTTAAATCATTAACATCAAATATTTAAGTTAATTAGCCTTCTTCTTCTTGCTGAAGTTGACATAAAGCCATAACGGCAGTGCATTCGGAAGAATTAGACAATCAGGTATAAAGTAAATTTTCTTGTATATACATATTAAGCAATAGATATTGAATTTCTTCAATTCATTAACATCAAATATTTAAGTTAATTAGCCTTCTTCATCTTGCTGAAGTTGACATAAAGCCATAACGGCAGTGCATTCGGAAGAATTAGACAATCAGGTATAAAGTAGATTTTCTTGTATATACACATTTAGCAATAGTTATTGAATTTCTTCAAATCATTAACATCAAATATTTAAGTTAAATAGCCTTCTTTATCTTGCTGAAGTTGACATGAAGCCATAACGGCAGTGCATTTGGAAGAATTCGACAATCTTATATTCAGGTATAAAGTCGATTTTCTTGTACATACACATTTAGCAGTCAATATTGAGTTTCTTTAAATCATGAATATCAAATATTTAAGTAAATTAACCTTCTTCATCTTGCTGAAGTTGACATAAAGCCATAAGGGCAGTGCATTTGGAAGAATTCGACAATAAGGTATAAAGTAGATTTTCTTGTATATACATATTAAGCAATAGATATTGAATTTCTTCAAATCATTAACATCAAATATTTAAGGTAACTAACCTTCTTCATATTGCTGAATTTGACATAAAGCCCTAACGGCAGTGCATTCGGAAGAATTAGACAATCAGGTATAAAGTAGATTTTCTTGTATATACACATTTAGCAATAGTTATTGAATTTCTTCAAATCATTAACATCAAATATTTAAGTTAAATAGCCTTCTTTATCTTGCTGAAGTTGACATGAAGCCATAACGGCAGTGCATTTGGAAGAATTCGACAATCTTATATTCAGGTATAAAGTCGATTTTCTTGTACATACACATTTAGCAGTCAATATTGAGTTGCTTTAAATCATGAATATCAAATATTTAAGATAATTAATCTTCTTCATCTTGCTGAAGTTGACATAAACCCATAACGGCAGTGCAGTTGGAAGTATTCGACAATCTTATATTCAGGTATAAAGTCGATTTTCTTGTATATACACATTTAGCAATCGCTATTGATTTGCTTTAAATCATTTATGTAACTTTTTTAAGTTAACTAGCCTCCTTCATCTTGCTGAAGTTGACATAAAGCCATAACGGCAGTGCATTTGGAAGAATTCGACAATCTTGTATTTAGGTATAAAGTCGATTTTCTGGTATATACACACTAAGCAGTCGATATTGAGTTGCTTCAAATCATTAGAATCAAATATTTAAGTTAATTAACCTTTTTCATTTTACTGAAGTTGACATAAAGCCATAACGGCAGTGCATTTGGAAGAATTCGACAAGCTTGTATTTAGGTATAAAGTCGATTTTCTTGTACATGCACATTTAGCAGTCGATATTGAGTTGCTCAAATCATTAACATCAAATATTTAAGTTAATTAACCTTCTTCATTTTACTGAAGTCAACAAAAAGCCATGACAGTAGTGCATTTGGAAGAATTCGACAATCTTATATTCAGGTATAAAGTCGATTTGGAAGTATTCGACCACCTTATCTTCTTCTTAATTGGCGTAGACACCGCTTACGCGATTATAGCCGAGCTAACAACAGCGCGCCAGTCGTTTCTCCTTTTCGCTACGTGGCGACAATTGGATATTCCAAGCGTAGCCAGGTCCTTCTCCACTTGGTCCTTCCAACGGAGTGGAGGTCTTCCTCTTCCTCTGCTTCCCCCGGCGGGTACGGCGTCGAATACTTTCAGAGCTGGAGTGTTTTCATCCATCCGGACAACATGACCTAGCCAGCGTAGCCGCTGTCTTTTAATTCGCTGAACTATGTCAATGTCGTCGTATATCTCGTACGGCTCATCGTTCCATCGAATGCGATATTCGCCGTGGCCAACGCGCAAAGGACCATAAATCTTTCGCAGAACTTTTCTCTCGAAAACTCGCAACGTCGACTTATCAGTTGTTGACAACGTCCAAGCCTCTGCACCATATAGCAGGACGGGAATTATGAGCGACTTATAGAGTTTGGCTTTTGTTCGTCGAGGGAGGACTTTACTTTTCAATTGCCTACTCAGTCCGAAGTAGCACCTGTTGGCAAGAGTTATCCTGAGTTGGATTTCTAGGCTGACATTGTTGGTGGTGTTTACGCTGGTTCCAAGATAGACGAAATTATCTACGAATTCAAAGTTATGACTGTCAACAGTGACGTGAGAGCCAAGTCGCGAGTGCGACGACTGTTTGTTTGATGACAGGAGATATTTCGTTTTGCCCTCGTTCACTACCAGACCCATTTTCTGTGCTTCCTTGTCCAGCCTGGAGAAAGCAGAACTAACGGCGCGGATGTTGAGGCCGATGATACCAATATCGTCGGCGTACGCCAGCAGCTGTACACTCTTATAGAAGATGGTACCTTCTCTGTTTAGTTCTGCAGCTCGTACTATTTTCTCCAGAAGCAGGTTGAAGAAGTCGCACGATAGGGAGGCGCCTTGTCTGAAACCTCGTTTGGTATCGAACGGCTCGGAGAGGTCCTTCCCGATCCTGACGGAGCTTTTCGTGTTGCTCAACGTCAGTTTACACAGCCGTATTAGTTTGCGGGGATACCAAATTCAGACATCGCGGCATAAAGGCAGCTCCTTTTCGTGCTGTCGAAAGCAGCTTTGAATCGACGAAGAGGTAGTGTGTGTCGATTCTCTTTTCACGGGTCTTTTCCAAGATTTGGGGCATGGTGAATATCTGGTCGGTTGTTGATTTTCCAGGTCTGAAGCCACACTGATAAGGTCCAATCAGTTTGTTGCCGGTGGGCTTTAATCTTTCACACAATACACTCGATAGAACCTTATATGCGACGTTTTGATTTGGCTAATCCCACGGTAGTTGGCGCAGATTGTAGGGTCTCTTTTTTATGGATTGGGCGTAGCACACTTAAATTCCAATCGTTGGGCATGCTTTCGTCCGACCACATTTTACAAAGAAGCTGATGCATGCTCCTTATCAGTTCTTCGCCGCCGTGTTTGAATAGCTCGGCCGGCAATCCGTCGGCCCTGCCGCTTTGTTGTTCTTCAGGCGGGCAATTGCTATTCGAACTTCTTCATGGTCGGGTAATGGAACGTCTGCTCCATCGTCATCGATTGAGGAATCGGGTTCTCCTTCTCCTGGTGTTGTGCGTTCACTGCCATTCAGCAGGCTGGAGAAGTGTTCCCTCCATAATTTAAGTATACTCTGGGCATCAGTGACTAGATCACCTTTGGGGGTTCTACAAGAGTATGCTCCGCTCTTGAAACCTTCTGTAAGCCACCGCATTTTTTCGTAGAATTTTCGAGCATTACCCCTGTCGGCCAGCTTATCAAGCTCTTCATACTCACGCATTTCGGCCTCTTTCTTTTCTGTCTGCAGATGCGTCTCGCTTCCTTCTTCAATTCTCGGTATCTATCCCATCCCGCACGTGTTGTGGTCGATCGTAACGTTGCGAGGTAGGCAGCCTGTTTTCTCTCCGCTGCGGCGCGGCACTCCTCGTCGTAGCAGTTGTCGACCACCTTATATTCAGGTATAAAGTCGATTTTCTTGTATATACACATTAAGGAGTCGATATTGAGTTGCTTCAAATCATTAACGTCAAATATTTAAGTTAATTAACCTTCTTCATTTTACTGAAGTTGACATAAAGCCATAACGGCAGTGCATGTGGAAGAATTCGACAATCTTATATTCAGGTATAAAGTCGATTTTCATGTACATACACATTTAGCAGTCGATATTGATTTGCTTTAAATCATTGATTTAACATCTTTAAGTTAATTTACCTTATTCATCTTACTGAAGTTTACATAAAGCCATAACGGCAGTGCATTTGGAAGAATTCGACAATCTTATATTCAGTATAAAGTCGATTTTCTTGTATATACACATTTAGCAGTCGATATTGAGTTACTTCAAATCATTAACATCAAATATTTAAGATAGTTAACTTTCTTCATCTTGCTGAAGTTGACATAAAGCCATGACGACAGTGAATTTGGAAGAATTCGATAAATTTATGTTCTGGTATAAAGTAGATTTTCTTGTATATACATATTTAGCAATCGATATTGATTTGCTTTAAATCATTAATGTAACTTATTTAAGTTAACTAGCCTCCTTCATCTTACCGAAGTTGCCATAAAGCCATAACGGCAGTGCATTTGGAAGAACTCGACCACGTTATATTCAGGTATAAAGTCGATTTTCTTGTATATACACATTAAGCAGTCGATATTGAGTTGCTCAAATCATTAACTTCAAATATTTAAGTTAATTAACCTTCTTCATTTTACTGAAGTTGACATAAAGCCATGACGGCAGTGCATTTGGAAGAATTCGACAATCTTATATTCAGGTATAAAGTCGATTTTCTTGTACATACACATTTAGCAGTCAATATTGAGTTGCTTTAAATCATGAATATCAAATATTTGAGATAATTAACCTTCTTCATCTTGCTGAAGTTGACATAAAGCCATAACGGCAGTGCATTTGGAAGAATTCGACATTCTTATATTTAGGTATGAAGTCGATGTTCTTGTATATACACATTTAGCAGTCGATATTGAATTGCCTTAAATCACTAATTTAACATATTTAAGTTAATTAACTTTCTTTATCTTACCGAAGTTGTCATAAAGCCATAACGGCAGTTCATTTGGAAGAATTCGACATTCT
This sequence comes from Bactrocera tryoni, assembly GCF_016617805.1. NCBI lineage: Eukaryota > Metazoa > Arthropoda > Insecta > Diptera > Tephritidae > Bactrocera > Bactrocera tryoni. Next base: position 9,242 of record NW_024395347.1, on the reverse strand, counting down.
TATATTCAGGTATAAAGTCGATTTTCTTGTATCGGGTGATTTTTTAAGAGCTTGATAACTTTTTTTTAAAAAAAAACGCATAAAATTTGCAAAATCTCATCGGTTCTTTATTTGAAACGTTAGATTGGTTCATGACATTTACTTTTTGAAGATAATTTCATTTAAATGTTGACCGCGGCTGCGTCTTAGGTGGTCCATTCGGAAAGTCCAATTTTGGGCACCTTTTTCGAGCATTTCGGCCGGAATAGCCCGAATTTCTTCGGAAATGTTGTCTTCCAAAGCTGGAATAGTTGCTGGCTTATTTCTGTACACTTTAGACTTGACGTAGCCCCACAAAAAATAGTCTAAAGGCGTTAAATCGCATGATCTTGGTGGCCAACTTACGGGTCCATTTCTTGAGATGAATTGTTCTCCGAAGTTTTCCTCAAAATGGCCATAGAATCGCGAGCTGTGTGGCATGTAGCGCCATCTTGTTGAAACCACATGTCAACCAAGTTCAGTTCTTCCATTTTTGGCAACACAAAGTTTGTTAGCATCGAACGATAGCGATCGCCATTCACCGTAACGTTGCGTCCAACAGCATCTTTGAAAAAATACGGTCCAATGATTCCACCAGCGTACAAACCACACCAAACAGTGCATTTTTCGGGATGTATGGGCAGTTCTTGAACGGCTTCTGGTTGCTCTTCACCCCAAATGCGGCAATTTTGCTTATTTACGTAGCCATTCAAACAGAAATGAGCCTCATCGCTGAACAAAATTTGTCGATAAAAAAGCGGATTTTCTGCCAACTTTTCTAGGGCCCATTCACTGAAAATTCGACGTTGTGGCAGATCGTTCGTCTTCAGTTCTTGCACGAGCTGTATTTTATACGGTTTTACACCAAGATCTTTGCGTAAAATCTTCCATGTGGTCGAATAACACAAACCCAATTGCCGCGAACGGCGACGAATCGACATTTCACGGTCTTCAGCCACACTCTCAGAAACAGACGCAATATTCTCTTCTGTACGCACTGTACGCATTCGTGTGGTTAGTTTAATGTCCAATAAAGTAAACTGAGTGCGAAACTTGGTCACAATCGCATTAATTGTTTGCTCACTTGGTCGATTATGTAGACCATAAATCGGACGTAAGCGCGAAACACATTTCGAACCGAACACTGATTTTGGTAATAAAATTCAATGATTTGCAAGCGTTGCTCGTTAGTAAATCTATTCATGATGAAATGTCAAAGCATACTGAGCATCTTTCTCTTTGACACCATGTCTGAAATCCCACGTGATCTGTCAAATACTAATGCATGAAAATCCTACCCTCAAAAAAATCACCCGATATATACATATTTAGCAATAGATATTGAATTTCTTCAAATCATTAACATCAAACATTTAAGGTAACTAACCTTGTTCATCTTGCTGAAGTTGACATAAAGCCATAACGGCAGTGCTTTCGGAAGAATTAGACAATCGGGTATAAAGTAGATTTTCTTGTATATACACATTTTGCAGTCAATATTGAATTGCTTTAAATCATTAATATCAAATATTTAAGATAATTAACCTTCTTCATCTTGCTGAAGTTGACATAAACCCATAACGATAGTGCATTCGGAAGAATTAGACAATCAGGTATAAAGTAAATTTTCTTGTATATACATATTAAGCAATAGATATTGAATTTCTTCAATTCATTAACATCAAATATTTAAGTTAATTAGCCTTCTTCACTTGCTGAAGTTGACATAAAGCCATGACGGCATTGAATTTGGAAGAATTCGATAAATTTACGTTCAGGTATAAAGTAGATTTTCTTGTAAATACACATTTACCAGTCGATATTGAGGTGCTTCAAATCATTAACATCAAATATTTAAGTTAACTAGCTTCCTTCTTCTTGCTGAAGTTGACATAAAGCCATAACAGCAGTGCATTTGGAAGAATTCGACAATCAGGTATAAAGTAGATTTTCTTGTATATAAATATTTAGCAATCGATATTGATTTGCTTTAAATAATTAATGTAACTTATTTAAGTTAACTAGCCTCCTTCATCTTACCGAAGTTGACATAAAGCCATAACGGCAGTGCATTTGGAAGAATTCGAGAATCAGGTATAATATAGATTTTCTTGTATATACATATTTAGCAGTCAATATTGAGTTGCTTTAAATCATTAATATCAAATATTTAAGGTAACTAACCTTCTTCTTCTTGCTGAAGTTGACATAAAGCCATAACGGCAGTGTATTCGGTAGAATTAGACAATTTTACTTTCAGTATAAAGTAGATTTACTTGTATATACACATTTAGTAGTCAACATTGATTTGCTTTAAATCATTAATTTAACTTTTTTAAGTTAACTAGCCTCCTTCATCTTACCGAAGTTTACATAAAGCCATAACGGCAGCGCATTTGGAAGAATTCGACAAACTTGTATTCAGGTATAAAGTCGTTTTTCTTGCATATACACATTTAGCAGTCGATATTGAGTTGCTCTAAATCATTAACATCAAATATTTAAGTTAGTTAACGTTCTTCATTTTACTGAAGTTGACATAAAGCCATGGCGGCAGTGCATTTGGAAGTATTCGACCAACTTATATTCAGGTATAAAGTCGATTTTCTTGTATATACACATTTAGCAGTCGATATTGAGTTGTTTCAAATCATTAACATCAAATATTTAAGATAATTAACCTTCTTCATCTTGCTGAAGTTGACGTAAAGCCATAACGGCAGTGCATTTGGAAGAATTCGACAATCTTATATTCAGGTACAAAGTCCATTTTCTTGTATATACACATTTAGCAGTCGATATTGAGTTGCTATAAATCATTAATTTGACCAACTTAAATTATTTAATCTTCTAATTAACCTTTTTCATTTTACTGAAGTTGACAAAAAGCCATGACAGCAGTGCATTTGGAAGAATTCGACAAACTTATATTCAGGTATAAAGTAGATTTTCTTGTATATACAAATTCAGCAGTCGATATTGAGTTGCTCAAATCATTAACATTAAATATTTAAGTTAATTAACCTTCTTCATTTTACTGAAGTTGACATAAAGCCATGACGGCAGTGCATTTGGAAGAATTCGACAATCTTATATTCAGGTATAAAGTCGATTTTCTTGTACATACACATTTAGCAGTCAATATTGAGTTGCTTTAAATCATGAATATCAAATATTTGAGACAATTAACCTTCTTCATCTTGCTGAAGTTGACATAAAGCCATAACGGCAGTGCATTCGGAAGAATTAGACAATTTTACTTTCAGGTATAAAGTAGATTTACTTGTATATACACATTTAGCAGTCAACATTGATTTTCTTTAAATCATTAATGTAACTTTTTTAAGTTAACTAGCCTCCTTCATCTTACCGAAGTTGACATAAGGCAATAACGGCGGTGCATTTGGAAGAATTCGACAAACTTATATTCAGGTATAAAGTCGATTTTCTTGCATATACACATTTAGCAGTCGATATTGAGTTGCTTTGAATCATTAGCATCAAATATTTAAGTTAATTAACCTTCTTCATTGTACTGACATAAAGCCATGACGGCAGTGCATTTGGAAGAATACGACAATCTTGTATTCAGGTATAAAGTCGATTTTCTTGTACATACACATTTAGCAGTCGATATTGAGTTGCTCAAATCATTAACATCAAATATTTAAGTTAGTTAACCTTTTTCATTTTACTGAAGTTGACAAAAAGCCATGACAGCAGTGCATTTGGAAGAATTCGACAAACTTATATTCAGGTATAAAGTAGATTTTCTTGTATATACACATTTAGCAGTCGATATTGAGTTGCTCAAATCATTAACATCAAATATTTAAGTTAATTAACCTTCTTCATTTTACTGAAGTTGACATAAAGCCACGACGGCAGTGCATTTGGAAGAATTCGACAATCTTATATTCAGGTATATATACACATTTAGCAGTCGATATGGAGTTGCGTTAAATCATTAAATTAACACATTTAAGTTAACTTGCCTTCTTCATCTTACTGAAGTTGGCATAACACCATAACGGCAGTATATTTGGAAGAATTGGAAATCGTTATGTTCAGGTATAAAGTCGATTTTCTTGTACATACACATTTAGCAGTCAATATTGAGTTGCTTTAAATCATGAATATCAAATATTTAAGATAATTAATCTTCTTCATCTTGCTGAAGTTGACATAAACCCATAACGGCAGTGCAATTGGAAGTATTCGACCACCTTATTTTCAGGTATAAAGTCGATTTTCTTGTATATACACATTAAGCAGTCGATATTGAGTTGCTTCAAATCATTAACATCAAATATTTAAGTTAATTAACCTTCTTCATTTTACTGAAGTTGACATAAAGCCATGAGGGCAGTGCATTTGGAAGAACTCGACAATCTTATATTCAGGTATAAAGTCGATTTTCTTGTACATACACATTTAGCAGTCGATATTGAGTTGCTTCAAATAATTAACATCAAATATTTAAGTTAATTAGCCTTCTTCTTCTTGCAGAAGTTGACATAAAGCCATAACGGCAGTGCATTCGGAAGAATTAGACAATCAGGTATAAAGTAAATTTTATTGTATATACATATTAAGCAATAGATATTGAATTTCTTCAATTCATTAACATCAAATATTTAAGTTAATTAGCCTTCTTCATCTTTCTGAAGTTGACATAAAGCCATAACGGCAGTGCATTCGGAAGAATTAGACAATCAGGTATAAGGTATAAAGTAGATTTTCTTGTATATACACATTTAGCAGTCGATATTGAGTTGCTCAAATCATTAGCATCAAATATTTAAGTTAACTAACGTTCTTCATTTTACTGAAGTTGACATAAAGCCATGACGTCAGTGCATTTGGAAGTATTCGACTACCTTATATTCAGGTATAAAGTCGATTTTCTTGTATATACACACTTAGCAGTCGATATTGAGTTGCTTCAAATCATTAACATTTAAGTTATTAACCTTCTTCATTTTTCTGAAGTTGACATAAAGCCATGACGGCAGTGCATTTGGAAGAATTCGACAATCTTGTATTCAGGTATAAAGTCGATTTTCGTATATACACATCTTGCAGGCGATATTGAGATGCTCAAAATCGTTAACATCAAGTATTTAAGTTAATTAACTTTCTTCATTTTACTGAAGTTGACATAAAGCCATAACGGCAGTGCATTTGGAAAAATTCGACAATCTTATATTTAGGTATAAAGTCGATTTTCTTGTATATACACATTGAGTAGTCGATATTGAGTTGCTCTAAATCACTAATTTAACATACTTAAGTTAATTAACCTTCTTCATCTTACTGTAGTTTACATAAAGAGATAACGGCAGTGCATTTTGGAGAATTCGACAATCTTATATTTAGGCATAAAGTCGATTTTCTTGTATATACACATTTAGTAGTCGATATTGGGTTGCTTTAAATCATTAACATCGATTATTTAAGGTAATTAACTTTCTTCATCTTGCTGAAGTTGACATAAAGCCATAACGGCAGTGCATTTGGAAGAATTCGACAATCTTATATTCAGGTATAAAGTCGATTTTCTTGCATATACGGATTTAGCAGTCGATATTGAGTTGTTTTAAATCATTAACATCGATTATTTAAGGTAATTAACTTTCTTCATCTTGCTGAAGTTGACATAAAGCCATAACGGCAGTGCATTTTGAAAAATTCGACAAACTTATATTCAGGTATAAAGTAGATTTTCTTGAATAAACACATTTAGCAGTCGATTTTGAGTTGCTCAAATCATTAACATCAAATATTTAAGTTATTTAACGTTCTTCATTTTACTGAAGTTGACATAAAGCCATGGCGGCAGTGCATTTGGAAGTATTCGACCAACTTATATTCAGGTATAAAGTCGATTTTCTTGTATATACACATTTAGCAGTCGATATTGAGTTGCTTCAAATCATTAACATCAAATATTTAAGATAATTAACATTCTTCTTCTTTTTGAAGTTGACATAATGCCATAACGGCAGTGCATTTGGAAGAATTCGACAATCAGGTATAAAGTAGATTTTCTTGTATATACATATTTAGCAATAGATATTGAATTTCTTCAAATCATTAACATCAAATATTTAAGGTAACTAACCTTCTTCATCTTGCTGAAGTTGACATAAAGCCATAACGGCAGTGCATTCGGAAGAATTAGACAATCAGGTATAAGGTAGATTTTCTTGTATATACACATTTAGCAGTCAATATTGAGTTGCTTTAAATCATTAATATCAAATATTTAAGATAATTAACCTTCTTCATCTTGCTGAAGTTGACATAAAGCCATAACGGCAGTGCATTCGGAAGAATAAGACAATCAGGTATAAAGTAAATTTTCTTGTATGTACATATTTAGCAATAGATATTGAATTTCTTCAATGCATTAACATCAAATATTTAAGTTAATTAGCCTTCTTCATCTTGCTGAAGTTGACATAAAGCTATAACGGCAGTGCATTCGGAAGAATTAGACAATCAGGTATAAAGTAGATTTTCTTGTATATACATATTTAGTAATAGATATTGAATTTCTTCATATCATTAACATCAAATATTTAAGATAACTAACCTTCTTCATCTTGCTGAAGTTGACATAAAGCTATAACGGCAGTGCATTCGGAAGAATTAGACAATCAGGTATAAAGTAGATTTTCTTGTATATACATATTTAGCAATACATATTGAATTTCTTCAAATCATTAACATCAAATATTTAAGGTAATTAACCTTCTCCATCTTGCTGAAGTTGACATAAAGCCATAACGGCAGTGCATTTGGAAGAATTAGACAATTTTACATTCAGGTATAAAGTAGATTTTCTTGTATATACACATTTAGCAGTCAATATTGATTTGCTTCAAATCATTGACATCAAATATTTAAGATAATCAACCTTCTTCATCTTGCTGAAGTTGACATGAAGCCATAACGGCAGTGCATTTGAAAGAATTAGACAATTTTACATTCAGGTATAAAGTAGATTTTCTTGTATATACACATTCAGTAGTCGATATTGAGTTGCATTAAATCACTAATTTAACATATTTAAGTTAATTAACCTCTTCATTCTACTGAAGTTGACATAAAGCCATAAGGGCAGTGCATTTGGAAGAACTAGACAATCTTATATTCAGGTATAAAGTCGATTTTCTTGTACATACACATTTGGCAATCATTATTGAATTGCTTTAAATCATTAGTATCAAATATTTAAGATAATTAACCTTCTTCATCTAGCTAAAGTTGACGTAAAGCCATAACGGCAGTGCATTTGGAAGAATTAGACAATTTTACATTCAGGTATAAAGTAGATTTTCTTGTATATACACATTTAGCAGTCAATATTGATTTGCTTCAAATCATTGACATCAAACATTTAAGATAATCAACCTTCTTCATCTTGCTGAAGTTGACATAAAGCCATAACGGCAGTGCATTTGGAAGAATTAGACAATTTCACATTCAGGTATAAAGTAGATTTTCTTGTATATACACATTCAGTAGTCGATATTGAGTTGCCTTAAATCACTAATTTAACATATTTAAGTTAATTAACCTCTTCATTCTACTGAAGTTGACATAAAGCCATAACGGCACTGCATTTGGAAGAATTCGACAATCTTGTATTCAGGTACAAAGTAGATTTTCTTGTATATACACATTAAGCAGTCGATATTCAGTTGCTTCAAATCATTAACATCAAATATTTAAGATGATTAACCTTCTTCATCTTGCTGAAGTTGACGTAAAGCCATAACGGCAGTGCATTTGGAAGAATTCGACAATCTTATATTCAGGTACAAAGTTCATTTTCTTGTATATACACATTTAGCAGTCGATATTGAGTTGCTATAAATCATTAATTTGACCAACTTAAATTATTTAATCTTCTTCATCTTACCGAAGGTGACGTAAAGCCGTAACGGCAGTGCATTTGGAAGAATTAGACAATCTTGTATTCAGGTACAAAGTAGATTTTCTTGTATATACTTATTAAACAGTTAATATTGATTTGCTTCAAATCATTGACATCAAATATTTAAGATAATTAACCTTCTTCATCTTGCTGAAGTTGACATAAGGCCATAACGACAGTGCATTTGGAAGAATTCGACAAACTTATATTCAAGTATAAAGTCGATTTTCTTGCATATACACATTTAGCAGTCGATATTGAGTTGCTTTGAATCATTAACATCAAATATTTAAGTTAATTAACCTTCTTCATTGTACTGAAGTTGACACAAAGCCATGACGGCAGTGCTTTTGGAAGAATACGGCAATCTTGTATTCAGGTATAAAGTCGATTTTCTTGTACATACACATTGAGCAGTCGATATTGAGTTGCTCAAATCATTAACATCAAATATTTAAGTTAATTAACCTTTTTCATTTTACTGAAGTTGACAAAAAGCCATGACAGCAGTGCATTTGGAAGAATTCGACAAACTTATATTCAGGTATAAAGTAGATTTTCTTATATATACACATTTAGCAGTCGATATTGGGTTGCTCAAATCATTAACATCAAATATTTAAGTTAATTAACCTTCTTCATTTTACTGAAGTTGACATAAAGCCATGACGGCAGTGCATTTGGAAGAATTCGACAATCTTATATTCAGGTATATATACACATTTAGCAGTCGATATGGAGTTGCGTTAAATCATTAATTTAACATATTTAAGTTAACTTGCCTTCTTCATCTTACTGAAGTTGACATAAACCCATAACGGCAGTGCAATTGGAAGTATTCGACCACCTTATTTTCAGGTATAAAGTCGATTTTCTTGTATATACACATTAAGCAGTCGATATTGAGTTGCTTCAAATCATTAACATCAAATATTTAAGTTAATTAGCCTTCTTCATCTTGCTGAAGTTGACATAAAGCCATAACGGCAGTGCATTTGGAAGAATTCGACAATCTTATATTCAGGCATAAAGTAAATTTTCTTGTATTTACACATTTAGCTGTCGATATTGAGTTGCTTCAAATCATTAACATCAAATATTTAAGTTAATTAACGTTCTTCATCTTGCTGAGGTTGACATAAAGCCATAACGGCAGTGCATTTGGAAGAATTCGACAATCTTATATTCAGGTATATATACACATTTAGCAGTCGATATGGAGTTGCGTTAAATCATTAATTTAACATATTTAAGTTAACTTGCCTTCTTCATCTTACTG
>NW_024395346.1:0-14369 GCF_016617805.1 Bactrocera tryoni | reverse complement strand
ACACCTACGTTAAATACTTTAGCCGCTAGAACGTTTACAAAGGTGAAACCAAATGTGATTTTTCTCAAAAATTTACATATGATTGTGAACAATATTGCCTCGCGCCTGATAGGGATATAGTATAGGCTGTGAGCTTCCCTAAAAGCACCTTAAATTTACTAATTGGCGCAATGTATTTCACCCACCTACGTTAGATACATTGGCCGCTAGTGCGCTTACAAAGGTGAAACCAAAATGTGATTTTTCTCAAAAAATTACATATGATTGTGAACAATATTGCCACGCGGCTAGTAGGGATAGAGAATAGGCTGTGAGCTTTCCTAAAAGTCCTTTTAATTTACTAATTTGCGCAATGTATTTGACCCACCTACGTTAGATACTTTAACCGCTAGTGCGTTTACAAGGGTGAAACCAAAATGTGATTTTTCTCAAAAAATTACACATGATTGTGAACAATATTGCCACGCGCCTGGTAGGGATAGAGAATAGGCTGAGCGCTTTCTTAAAAGCCCTTTAAATTTACTAACCAGCGCATGTTTTTTGACCCACCTACGTTAAATACTTTAGCCGCTAGAACGTTTACAAAGGTGAAACCAAAATGTGATTTTTCTCAAAAAATTACATATGATTGTGAACAATATTGCCACGCGCCTGATAGGGATAGAGAAAAGGCTGTGAGCTTTCCTAAAAGTCCTTTAAATTTACTAACCAGCGCATGTTTTTTGACCCACCTACGTTAAATTCTTTGGCCGCTAGTGCGTTTACAAGGGTGAAACCGAAATGTGATTTTTCTCAAAAAACTACATATGATTGTGAACAATATTGCCACGCGACTGGTAGGGATAGAGAATAGGCTGAGCGCTTTCCTAAAAGTCCTTTAAATTTACTAACCAGCGCATTTTTTTTGACCCACCTACGTTAAATTCTTTGGCCGCTAGTGCGTTTACAAGGGTGAAACCAAAATGTGATTTTTCTCAAAAAACTACATATGTTTATGAACAATATTGCCACGACCCTGGTAGGGATAAAGAATGGGCTGAGCGCTTTCCTAAAAGTCCTTTAAATTTACTAACCAGCGCATTTTTTTTGACCCACCTACGTTAAATACTTTAGCCGCTAGTGCGTTTACAAGGGTGAAACCAAAATGTGATTTTTCTCAAAAAACTACATATGATTGTGAACAATATTGTTACGCCCCTGGTAGAGATAGAGAATGGGCTGAGCGCTTTCCTAAAAGTCCTTTAAATTTACTAACCAGCGCATTTTTTTGACCCTCCTACTCCTAACAATTTAGCCGCTACAGCGTTTACAAAGTTCAAACAAAAATGTGATTTTTCCCAAAAAACTACATATGATTGTGAACAATATTGCCCCGCGACTGGTAGGGATAGAGAATAGGCTGAGCGCTTTCTTAAAAGCCCTTTAAATTTACTAATCGGCGCAATTTATTTGACCCAACTACATCAAATACGTTAGCCGCTAGAGCGTTTACAAAGTTTAAACAAAAATGTGATTTTTCTCAAAAAACTACATATGATTTTAAACAATATTGTTATGCCCCTGGTAGGGATAGAGGACAGGTTGAGAGCTTTCCAAAAAGCCCTTTAAATTTACTAATTGCCGCAATGTTTTTGAACCACCTACGTTAAATACTTTGGCCGCTAGAACGTGTACAAAGGTGAAACCAAAATGTGATTTTTCTCATAAAACTACATATGATTGTGAACAATATTGGCACGCGCCTGGTAGGGATAGAGAATAGGCTGAGCGCTTTCTTAAAAGCCCTTTAAATTTACTAATCGGCGCAATTTATTTGACCCACCTACGTTAAATTCTTTGGCCGCTAGTGCGTTTACAAGGGTGAAACCAAAATGTGATTTTTCTCAAAAAATTACACATGATTGTGAACAATATTGCCACGCGCCTGGTAGGGATAGAGAATAGGCTGAGCGCTTTCTTAAAAGCCCTTTAAATTTACTAACCAGCGCATGTTTTTTGACCCACCTACGTTAAATACTTTAGCCGCTAGAACATTTACAAAGGTGAAACCAAAATGTGATTTTTCTCAAAAAATTACATACGATTGTGAACAATATTGCCACGCGCCTGATAGGGATAGAGAATAGGCTGTGAGCTTCCCTAAAAGCACTTTAAATTTACTAATTGGCGCAATGTATTTGACCCTCTTACGTTAGATACTTTAGCCGCTAGAACGTTTACAATGTTCAAACAAAAATGTGATTTTTCTCAAAAACTGCATTTCTTTGTGGACAATATTGTTTCGCCCCTGGTAGGGGTAGAGGACAGGTTGAGAGATTTCCTAAAAGTCCTTTAAATTTACTAACCAGCGCATTTTTTTTGAGACACCTACGTTAAATACTTTAGCCGCTAGAACGTTTACAAAGGTGAAACCAAATGTGATTTTTCTCAAAAATTTACATATGATTGTGAACAATATTGCCTCGCGCCTGATAGGGATATAGTATAGGCTGTGAGCTTCCCTAAAAGCACTTTAAATTTACTAATTGGCGCAATGTATTTCACCCACCTACGTTAGATACACTGGCCGCTAGTGCGCTTACAAAGGTGAAACCAAAATGTGATTTTTCTCAAAAAATTACATATGATTGTGAACAATATTGCCACGCGGCTAGTAGGGATAGAGAATAGGCTGTGAGCTTTCCTAAAAGTCCTTTTAATTTACTAATCGGCGCAATTTATTTGACCCACCTACGTTAAATTCTTTGGCCGCTAGTGCGTTTACAAGGGTGAAACCAAAATGTGATTTTTCTCAAAAAACTACATATGATTGTGAACAATATTGCCACGCCCCTGGTAGGGATAGAGAATAGGCTGTGAGCTTTCCTAAAAGTCCTTTAAATTTACTAACCAGCGCATTTTTTTTTTGACCCACCTACCTTAAATACTTTAGTCGCTAAAACGTTTACAAAGGTGAAACCAAAATGTGATTTTTCCCCAAAAAATTACATATGATTGTGAACAATATTGCCAGGCGCCTGATAGGGATAGAGAATAGGCTGTGGGCTTCCCTAAAAGCACTTTAAATTTACTAATTGGCGCAATGTATTTGACCCACCTACGTTAAATACTTTAGCCGCTAGTGCGTTTACAACGGTGAAACCAAAATGTGATTTTTCTCAAAAAATTACACATGATTGTGAACAATATTGCCACGCGCCTGGTAGGGATAGAGAATAGGCTGTGAGCTTTCCTAAAAGTACTTTAAATTTACTAACCAGCGCATGTTTTTTGACCCACCTACGTTAAATACTTTAGCCGCTAGAACGTTTACAAAGGTGAAACCAAAATGTGATTTTTCTCAAAAAATTACATATGATTGTGAACAATATTGCCACGCGCCTGATAGGGATAGAGAAAAGGCTGTGAGCTTTCCTAAAAGTCCTTTAAATTTACTAACCAGCGCATGTTTTTTGACCCAACTACGTTAAATACTTTGGCCGCTAGAACGTTTACAAAGGTGAAACCAAAATGTGATTTTTATCAAAAAATTACATATGATTGTGAACAATATTGGCACGCGCCTGGTAGGGATAGAGAATAGGCTGTGAGCTTCCCTAAAAGTCCTTTAAATTTACTAACCAGCGCATGTTTTTTGACCCACCTACGTTAAATACTTTGGCCGCTAGAACGTTTACAAAGGTGAAACCAAAATGTGATTTTTCTCAAAAAACTACATATGATTGTGAAAGATATTGGCACGCGCCTGGTAGGGATAGAGAATAGGCTGAGCGCTTTCTTAAAAGCCCTTTAAATTTACTAATTGGCGCAATGTATTTGACCCACCTACGTTAGATACTTTAGCCGCTAGTGCGTTTACAAGGGTGAAACCAAAATGTGATTTTTCTCAAAAAATTACACATGATTGTGAACAATATTGCCACGCGCCTGGTAGGGGTAGAGAATAGGCTGAGCGCTTTCTTAAAAGCCCTTTAAATTTACTAACCAGCGCATGTTTTTTGACCCACCTACGTTAAATACTTTAGCCGCTAGAACGTTTACAAAGGTGAAACCAAAATGTGATTTTTCTCAAAAAATTACATATGATTGTGAACAATATTGGCACGCGCCTGGTAGGGATAGAGAATAGGCTGTGAGCTTTCCTAAAAGTCCTTTAAATTTACTAACCAGCGCATGTTTTTTGACCCACCTACGTTAAATACTTTAGCCGCTAGAACGTTTACAAAGGTGAAACCAAAATGTGATTTTTCTCAAAAAATTACATATGATTGTGAACAATATTGCCACGCTCCTGATAGGGATAGAGAATAGGCTGTGAGCTTCCCTAAAAGCACTTTAAATTTACTAATTGGCGCAATGTATTTGACCAACTTACGTTAGATACTTTGGCCGCTAGTGCGTTTACAAGGGTGAAACCAAAATGTGATTTTTCTCAAAAAACTGCATATGATTGTGAACAATATTACCACGCCTCTGGTAAGGATAGAGGACAGGTTGAGAGCTTTCCGAAAAGCCCTTTAAATTTAATAACAGGTGCAATTTATTTGACCCACCTACGTTAAATACTTTGGCCGCTAGTGCATTTACAATGGTGAAACCAAAATGTGATTTTTCTCAAAAAATTACATATGATTGTGAACAATATTGCCTCGCGCCTGATAGGAATATAGTATAGGCTGTGAGCTTCCCTAAAAGCACTTTAAATTTACTAATTGGCGCAATGTATTTGACCCACCTACGTTAGATACATTGGCCGCTAGTGCGTTTACAAAGGTGAAACCAAAATGTGATTTTTCTCAAAAAATTACATATGATTGTGAACAATATTGCCACGCCCCTGGTAGGGATAGAGAATAGGCTGAGCGCTTTCCTAAAAGTCCTTTAAATTTACTAACCAGCGCATTTTTTTTGACCCACCTACGTCAAATACTTTAGCCGCTAGAACGTTTACAAAGGTGAAACCAAAATGTGATTTTTCTCAAAAAATTACATATGATTGTGAACAATATTGCCACGCGGCTAGTAGGAATAGAGAATTGGCTGAGCGCTTTCCTAAAAGTCCTTTAAATTTAATAACCGGTGCAATTTATTGGACCCAACTACATCAAATACGTTAGCCGCTAGAGAGTTACAAAGTGGTTGTGAACAATATTGCCACGCGCCTGATAGGGATAGAGAATAGGCTGTGAGCTTCCCTAAAAGCACTTTAAATTTGCTAATTGGCGCAATGTATTTGACCCACTTACGTTAGATACTTTGGCCGCTAGTGCATTTACAATGGTGAAACCAAAATGTGATTTTTCTCAAAAAACTACATACGATTGTGAACAATGTTGCAACGCGCCTGGTAGGGATAGAGAATAGGCTGTGAGCTTTCCTAAAAGTCCTTTAAATTTACCAATTGCCGCAATGTATTTGAACCACCTACGTTAAATACTTTGGCCGCTAGAACGTGTACAAAGGTGAAACCAAAATATGATTTTTCTCAAAAAACTGCACTTGTTTGTGAACAATATTGTTTCGCCCCTGGTAGGAATAGAGAATTGGCTGAGCGCTTTCCTAAAAATCCTTTAAATTTACTAACCAGCGCATTTTTTTTGACCCTCCTACGCCAAACAATTTAGCCTCTACAGCGTTTACAAAGTTCAAACAAAAATGTGATTTTTCTCAAAAAACTACATACGCCCCTGGTAGGGATAGAGGACAGTTAGAGAGCTTTCCAAAAAGCCCTTTAAATTTACTAATTGCCGCAATGTATTTGAACCACCTACGTTAAATACTTTGGCCGCTAGAACGTTTACAAAGGTGAAACCAAAATGTGATTTTTCTCAAAAAATTACATATGATTGTGAACAATATTGCCACGCGCCTGATAGGGATAGAGAATAGGCTGAGCGCTTTCTTAAAAGCCCTTTAAATTTACTAATCGGCGCAATTTATTTGACCCACCTACGTTAAATTCTTTGGCCGCTAGTGCGTTTACAAGGGTGAAACCAAAATATGATTTTTCTCAAAAAACTGCACTTGTTTGTGAACAATATTGTTTCGCCCCTGGTAGGAATAGAGAATTGGCTGAGCGCTTTCCTAAAAATCTTTTAAACTTACTAACCAGCGCATTTTTTTTGACCCTCCTACGCCAAACAGTTTAGCCGCTACAGCGTTTACAAAGTTCAAACAAAAATGTGATTTTTCTCAAAAAACTACATACGCCCCTGGTAGGGATAGAGGACAGTTAGAGAGCTTTCCAAAAAGCCCTTTAAATTAACTAATTGCCGCAATGTATTTGAACCACCTACGTTAAATACTTTGGCCGCTAGAACGTGTACAAAGGTGAAACCAAAATGCGATTTTTCTCAAAAAACTACATATGATTGTGAACAATATTGCCACACCCCTGGTAGGGATAGAGAATAGGCTGAGAACTTTCCTAAAAGCCCTTTAAATTTACTAACCAGCGCATTTTTTTTGACCCACCTAGGTTAAATACTTTAGCCGCTAGAACGTTTACAAAGGTGAAACCAAAATGTGATTTTTCTCAAAAAACTACATATGATTGTGAACAATATTGCCACGCCCCTGGTAGGGATAGAGAATAGGTAGAGCGCTTTCTTAAAAGCCCTTTAAATTTACTAACCAGCGCATTTTTTTGACCCACCTACGTTAAATACTTTAGCCGCTAGTGCGTTTACAAGGGTGAAACCAAAATGTGATTTTTCTCAAAAAATTACATATGATTGTGAACAATATTGCCACGCCCCTGGTAGGGATAGAGAATAGGCTGAGCGCTTTCCTAAAAGTCCTTTAAATTTACTAACCAGCGCATTTTTTTTGACCCTCCTACTCCAAACAATTTAGCCGCTACAGCGTTTACAAAGTTCAAACAAAAATGTGATTTTTCTCAAAAAACTACATGTGATTGTGAACAATATTGCCACGCGACTGGTAGGGATAGAGAATAGGCTGAGCGCTTTCTTAAAAGCCCTTTAAATTTACTAATCGGCGCATTTTATTTGACCCACCTACGTTAAATTCTTTGGCCGCTAGTGCGTTTACAAGGGTGAAACCGAAATGTGATTTTTCTCAAAAAACTACATATGATTGTGAACAATATTGCCACGCCCCTGGTAGGGATAGAGAATAGGCTGAGCGCTTTCCTAAAAGCCCTTTAAATTTACTTATCGGCGCAATTTATTTGACCCACCTACGTTAAATACTTTGGCCGCTAGTGCGTTTACAAGGGTGAAACCAAAATGTGATTTTTCTCAAAAAACTACATATGATTGTGAACAATATTGGCACGCGCCTGGTAGGGTAGAGAAAAGGCTGAGCGCTTTCTGTAAAGCCCTTTAAATTTACTAATCGGCGCAATTTATTTGACCCATCTACGTTAAATTCTTTGGCCGCTAGTGCGTTTACAAGGGTGAAACCAAAATGTGATTTTTCTAAAAAAATTACATATGATTGTGAACAATATTGCCACGCGCCTGGTAGGGATAGAGAATAGGCTGAGCGCTTTCTTAAAAGCCCTTTAAATTTACTAACCAGCGCATTTTTTTTGACCCACCTACGTTAAATACTTTAGCCGCTAGTGCGTTTACAAGGGTGAAACCAAAATGTTATTTTTCTCAAAAAACTACATATGATTGTGAACAATATTGTTACGCCCCTGGTAGAGATAGAGAATGGGCTGAGCGCTTTCCTAAAAGTCCTTTAAATTTACTAACCAGCGCATTTTTTTGACCCTCCTACTCCAAACAATTTAGCCGCTACAGCGTTTACAAAGTTCAAACAAAAATGTGATTTTTCTCAAAAAACTACATATGATTGTGAACAATATTGCCACGACCCTGGTAGGGATAAAGAATGGGCTGAGCGCTTTCCTAAAAGTCCTTTAAATTTACTAACCAGCGCATTTTTTTTGACCCACCTACGTTAAATACTTTAGCCGCTAGTGCGTTTACGAGGGTGAAACCAAAATGTGATTTTTCTCAAAAAACTACATATGATTGTGAACAATATTGCCACGCCCCTGGTAGGGATAGAGAATAGGCTGAGCGCTTTCCTAAAAGTCCTTTAAATTTACTAACCAGCGCATTTTTTTTGATCCTCCTACTCCAAACAATTTAGCCGCTACAGCGTTTACAAAGTTCAAACAAAAATGTGATTTTTCTCAAAAAATTACATATGATTGTGAACAATATTGCCACGCGACTGGTAGGGATAGAGAATAGGCTGAGCGCTTTCTTAAAAGCCCTTTAAATTTACTAATCGGCGCAATTTATTTGACCCACCTACGTTAAGTTCTTTGGCCGCTAGTGCGTTTACAAGGGTGAAACCAAAATGTGATTTTTCTCAAAAAATTACATATGATTGTGAACAATATTGCCACGCGCCTGATAGGGATAGAGTATAGGCTGTGAGCTTCCCTAAAAGCACTTTGAATTTACTAATTGGCGCAATGTATTTGACCCACCTACGTTAGATACTTTGACCGCTAGTGCGTTTACAAAGGTGAAACCAAAATGTGATTTTTCTCAAAAAATTACATATGATTGTGAACAATTTTGCCACGCGCCTAGTAGGGATAGAGAATAGGCTGTGAGCTTTCCTAAAAGTCCTTTAAATTTACTAAGCAGCGCATTTTTTTGACCCACCTACGTCAAATACTTTAGCCGCTAGAACGTTTACAAAGGTGAAACCAAAATGTGATTTTTCTCAAAAAATTACATATGATTGTGAACAATATTGCCACGCGCCTGATAGGGATAGAGAATAGGCTGTGAGCTTCCCGAAAAGCACTTTAAATTTACTAATTGGCGCAATGTATTTGACCCACCTACGTTAGATACTTTAGCCGCTCGAACGTTTACAAAGGTGAAACCAAAATGTGATTTTTCTCAAAAAACTGCATATGATTGTGAACAATATTGCCACGCCCCTGGTAGGGATAAAGAATGGGCTGAGCGCTTTCCTAAAAGCCCTTTAAATTTAATAACAGGCGCAATTTTTCTGACCCACCTACGCAAAATACTGTTGCCTCTAGAGCGTTTACAAGGGTGAAACAAAATGTGATTTCTCTCAAAAAACTACATTTCTTTGTGAACAATATTGCTTCGCCTCTGGTAGGAATAGAGAATTGGCTGAGCGCTTTCCTAAAAGTCCTTTAAATTTAATAACCAGCGCATGTTTTTGACCCACCTACGTCAAATACTTTAGCCGCTAGAACGTTTACAAAGGTGAAACCAAAATGTGATTTTTCTCAAAAAATTACATATGATTGTGAACAATATTGCCACGCGCCTGATAGGGATAGAGAATAGGCTGTGAGCTTCCCGAAAAGCACTTTAAATTTACTAATCGGCGCAATTTATTTAACCCACCTACGTTAAATTCTTTGGCCGCTAGTGCGTTTACAAGGGTGAAACCTAAATGTGATTTTTCTCAAAAAACTGCATTTCTTTGTGGACAATATTGTTTCGCCCCTGGTAGGGGTAAAGGACAGGTTGAGAGCTTTCCTAAAAGTCCTTCAAATTTAAAACCAGGTGCAATTTATTTGACCCACCTACGTCAAATACGTTAGCCGCTAGAGCGTTTACAATGTTCAAACAAAAATGTGATTTTTCTCAAAAAACTACATATGATTGTGAACAATATTGTCACGCCCCTGGTAGGGGCAGAGAATAGGCTGAGCGCTTTCCTAAAAGTCCTTTAAATTTACTAACCAGCGCAATTTCTTTGACCCACCTACGTTAAACACTTTGGCCGCTAGTGCGTTTACAAGGGTGAAACCAAAATGTGATTTTTCTCAAAAAACTACATATGATTGTTAACAATATTGCCACGCGCCTGATAGGGATAGAGTATAGGCTGTGAGCTTCCCTAAAAGCACTTTGAATTTACTAATTGGCGCAATGTATTTGACCCACCTACGTTAGATACTTTGACCGCTAGTGCGTTTACAAAGGTGAAACCAAAATGTGATTTTTCTCAAAAAATTACATATGATTGTGAACAATATTGCCACGCGCCTAGTAGGGATAGAGAATAGGCTGTGAGCTTTCCTAAAAGTCCTCTAAATTTACTAAGCAGCGCATTTTTTTGACCCACCTACGTCAAATACTTTAGCCGCTAGAACGTTTACAAAGGTGAAACCAAAATGTGATTTTTCTCAAAAAATTACATATGATTGTGAACAATATTGCCTCGCGCCTGATAGGGATAGAGTATAGGCTGTGAGCTTCCCTAAAAGCACTTTAAATTTACTAATTGGCGCAATGTATTTGACCCACTTACGTTAGATACTTTGGCCGCTAGTGCGTTTACAAGGGTGAAACCAAAATGTGATTTTTCTCAAAAAACTGCATATGATTGTGAACAATATTGCCACGCCCCTGGTAGGGATAAAGAATGGGCTGAGCGCTTTCCTAAAAGCCCTTTAAATTTAATAACAGGTGCAATTTTTCTGACCCACCTACGCAAAATACTGTTGCCGCTAGAGCGTTTACAAGGGTGAAACAAAATGTGATTTCTCTCAAAAAACTACATTTCTTTGTGAACAATATTGTTTCGCCCCTGGTAGGAATAGAGAATTGGCTGAGCGCTTTCCTAAAAGTCCTTTAAATTTAATAACCGGTGCAATTTATTTGACCCAACTACATCAAATACGTTAGCCGCTAGAGCGTTTACAAAGTTCAAACAAAAATGTAATTTTTCTCAAAAAACTACATATGATTGTGAACAATATTGTTACGCGCCTGGTAGGGATAGAGAACAGGCTGTGAGGTTTCCTAAAAGCCCTTTAAATTTACTATTTGCCGCAATGTATTTGAACCACCTGCGTTAAATACTTTGGCCGCTAGAACGTGTACAAAGGTGAAACCAAAATGTGATTTTTCTCAAAAAACTACATATGATTGTGAACAATATTGGCACGCGCCTGGTAGGGTAGAGAATAGGCTGAGCGCTTTCTTAAAAGCCCTTTAAATTTACTAATCGGCGCAATTTATTTGACCCATCTACGTTAAATTCTTTGGCCGCTAGTGCGTTTACAAGGGTGAAACCAAAATGTGATTTTTCTAAAAAAATTACATATGATTGTGAACAATATTGCCACGCGCCTGGTAGGGATAGAGAATAGGCTGAGCGCTTTCTTAAAAGCCCTTTAAATTTACTAACCAGCGCATTTTTTTTGACCCACCTACGTTAAATACTTTAGCCGCTAGTGCGTTTACAAGGGTGGAACCAAAATGTGATTTTTCTCAAAAAACTACATATGATTGTGAACAATATTACCATGCCCCTGGTAGGGATAGAGAATGGGATGAGCGCTTTCCTAAAAGCCCTTTAAATTTACTAATCGGCGCAATTTATTTGACCCACCTACGTTAAATACTTTGGCCGCTAGTGCGTTTACAAGGGTGAAACAAAAATGTGATTTTTCTCAAAAAACTACATATGATTGTGAAAAATATTGCCACGCCCCTGGTTGGGATAGAGAATTGGCTGAGCGCTTTCCTAAAAGTCCTTTAAATTTACTAATCCAGCGCATTTTTGACCCACCTACGCAAACAATTTGGCCGCTAGTGCGTTTACAAGGGTGAAACCAAAATGTGATTTTTCTCAAAAAATTACATATGATTGTGAACAATATTGCCACGCGCCTGGTAGGGATAGAGAACAGGCTGTGAGGTTTCCTAAAAGCCCTTTAAATTTACTAATTGCCGCAATGTATTTGACCCACCTACGTTAAATACTTTGGCCGCTAGGACGTGTACAAAGGTGAAACCAAAATGTGATTTTTCTCAAAAAACTACATATGATTGTTAACAATATTGCCACGCCCCTGGTAGGGATAAAGAATAGGTTGAGAACTTTCCTAAAAGTCCTTTAAATTTACTAATTGCCGCAATGTATTTGACCCACCTACGTTAAATACTTTGGCCGCTAGGACGTTTACAAAGGTGAAACCAAAATGTGATTTTTCTCAAAAAACTACATATGATTGTGAACAATATTGCCACGCCCCTGGTAGGGATAAAGAATGGGCTGAGCGCTTTCCTAAAAGTCCTTTAAATTTACTAACCAGCGCATTTTTTTTGACCCACCTACGTTAAATACTTTAGCCGCTAGTGCGTTTACAAGGGTGAAACCAAAATGTGATTTTTCTCAAAAAACTATATATGATTGTGAACAATATTGCCACGCCCCTGGTAGGGGTAGAGAATGGGCTGAGCGCTTTCCTAAAAGTCCTTTAAATTTACTAACCAGCGCATTTTTTTTGACCCTCCTACGCCAAACAATTTAGCCGCTACAGCGTTTACAAAATTCAAACAAAAATGTGATTTTTCTCAAAAAATTACATATGATTGTGAACAATATTGCCACGCGCCTGGTAGGGATAGAGAACAGGCTGTGAGGTTTCCTAAAAGCCCTTTAAATTTACTATTTGCCGCAATGTATTTGAACCACCTGCGTTAAATACTTTGGCCGCTAGAACGTGTACAAAGGTGAAACCAAAATGTGATTTTTCTCAAAGAACTACATATGATTGTGAACAATATTGCCACGCCCCTGGTAGGGATAAAGAATAGGTTGAGAACTTTCCTAAAAGTCCTTTAAATTTACTAACCAGCGCATTTTTTTTGACCCCCTACGTTAAATACTTTAGCCGCTAGTGCGTTTACAAGGGTGAAACCAAAATGTGATTTTTCTCAAAAAATTACATATGATTGGGAACAATATTCCCACGCCCCTGGTAGAGATAGAGGACATGTTGAGAGCTTTCCTAAAAGCCCTTTAAATTTACTAATTGGCGCAATGTATTTGACCCACCTACGTTAAATACTTTGGCCGCTAGTGCGCTTACAATGGTGAAACCAAAATGTGATTTTTCTCAAAAAATTACATATGATTGTGAACAATATTGCCACGCGCCTGATAGGGATAGAGAATAGGCTGAGCGCTTTCCTAAAAGCCCTTTAAATTTAATAACAGGTGCAATTTTTCTGACCCACCTACGCAAAATACTGTTGCCGCTAGAGCGTTTACAAGGGTGAAACAAAATGTGATTTCTCTCAACAAACTACATTTCTTTGTGAACAATATTGCTTCGCCTCTGGTAGGAATAGAGAATTGGCTGAGCGCTTTCCTAAAAGTCCTTTAAATTTAATAACCAGCGCATGTTTTTGACCCCCTACGTTAAATACTTTAGCCGCTAGTGCGTTTACAAGGGTGAAACCAAAATGTGATTTTTCTCAAAAAACTACATATGATTGTGAACAATATTGCCACGCGCCTGATAGGGATAGAGAATAGGCTGTGAGCTTCCCGAAAAGCACTTAAAATTTACTAATTGGCGCAATGTATTTGACCCACCTACGTTAGATACTTTAGCCGCTAGAACTTTACAAAGGTGAAACCAAAATGTGATTTTTCTCAAAAAACTGCATATGATTGTGAACAATATTGCCACGCCCCTGGTAGGGATAAAGAATGGGCTGAGCGCTTTCCTAAAAGCCCTTTAAATTTAATAACAGGTGCAATTTTTCTGACCCACCTACGCAAAATACTGTTGCCGCTAGAGCGTTTACAAGGGTGAAACAAAATGTGATTTCTCTCAAAAAACTACATTTCTTTGTGAACAATATTGTTTCGCCCCTGGTAGGAATAGAGAATTGGCTGAGCGCTTTCCTAAAAGTCCTTTAAATTTAATAACCGGTGCAATTTATTTGACCCAACTACATCAAATACGTTAGCCGCTAGAGCGTTTACAAAGTTTAAACAAAAATGTGATTTTTCTCAAAAAACTACATATGATTTTAAACAATATTGTTATGCCCCTGGTAGGGATAGAGGACAGGTTGAGAGCTTTCCAAAAAGCCCTTTAAATTTACTAATTGCCGCAATGTATTTGAACCACCTACGTTAAATACTTTGGCCGCTAGAACGTGTACAAAGGTGAAACCAAAATGTGATTTTTCTCAAAAAACTACATATGATTGTGAACAATATTGGCACGCGCCTGGTAGGGTAGAGAAAAGGCTGAGCGCTTTCTGTAAAGCCCTTTAAATTTACTAATCGGCGCAATTTATTTGACCCATCTACGTTAAATTCTTTGGCCGCTAGTGCGTTTACAAGGGTGAAACCAAAATGTGATTTTTCTAAAAAAATTACATATGATTGTGAACAATATTGCCACGCGCCTGGTAGGGATAGAGAATAGGCTGAGCGCTTTCTTAAAAGCCCTTTAAATTTACTAACCAGCGCATTTTTTTTGACCCACCTACGTTAAATACTTTAGCCGCTAGTGCGTTTACAAGGGTGAAACCAAAATGTGATTTTTCTCAAAAAACTACATATGATTGTGAACA
>NW_024395345.1:0-9730 GCF_016617805.1 Bactrocera tryoni | reverse complement strand
CTTTAATATGTGAAGCTAATGATTTGAGTTAACTTGATATGGATTTCTAAATGTTAACATGCAAGAAAATCGGTTTTATACCTAAACGTAAAATTCTGTAATTTTTCCAAATGCACTGCCGTTATAGCATTATGTCTACTTGAGTAAGATGTAGAGGGTTAATTAACTTTAATATGTGAAGCTAATGATTTAAGGCAATTTGATATGGATTTCTAAATGTGTACATGCAAGAAAATCGGTTTTATACCTAAATGTAAAATTCTGGAATTTTCCAAATGCACTGCCGTTTTAACTTTATGCCAACTTCAGTAAGGTGTAGAGGGTTAATTAACTTTAATATGTGAAGTTATGATTTGAGGCAATTTGATATGGATTTCGTAATGTGTAGATGCAAGAAAATCGGTTTTACACCTAAATGTAAAATTGTGGAATTTGTCCAAATGCACTGCCGTTGTGGCTTTATGTCTACTTTGGTAAGATGACGAAGGTTAATTAACTTGATTATGTGAAGTTAATGAATTGAATCGACTCGATATGTATTGCTAAATATTTGAATGCCAGAAAATCGGTTTTACTCCTAAATGTAAAATTGTGGAATTTTTCCAAATGCACTGCCGCTATAGCATTAAGTCAACTTGAGTAAGATGTGGAGGGTTAATTAACTTTAATATGTGAAGCTAATGATTTGAGGCAACTTGATATGGATTTCTAAATGAGTGCATGCAAGAAAATCGGTTTTATACCTAAACGTCAAATTCTGTAATTTTTCCAAATGCACTGCCGTTATAGCATTATGTCAACTTGAGTAAGATGTAGAGGGTTAATTAAGTTTAATATGTGAAGCTAATGATTTGAGACAAATTGATATGGATTTCTAAATGTGTACATGCAAGAAAATCGGTTTTATACCTAAATGTAAAATTGTGGAATTTTCCAGATGCACTGCCGATGTGGCTTTATGTCAACTTCAGTAAGATGAAGAGGGTTAAGTATCTTTAATATGTGAAGCTAATGGTTTGAGGCAACTTGATATGGATTTCTAAATGTGTACATGCAAGAAAATCGGTTTTATACCTAAATGTAAAATTGTGGAATTTTCCAAATGCAATGCCGTTATAGCATTATGTCTACTTGAGTAAGATGTAGAGGGTTAATTAACTTTAATATGTGAAGCTTATGATTTGAGGCAACTTGATATGGATTTCTTAATGTGTACATGCAAGAAAATCGGTTTTATACCTAAACGTAAAATTCTGTAATTTTTCCAAATGCACTGCCGTTATAGCATTATGTCTACTTGAGTAAGATGTAGAGGGTTAATTAACTTTAATATGTGAAGCTAATGATTTGAGGCAACTTGATATGGATTTCTAAATGTGTACATGCAAGAAAATCGGTTTTATACCTAAATGTAAAATTGAAGAATTTTTCAAATGCAATGCCGATTTGGCTTTATGTCAACTTGAGTAAGATGTAAAGGGTTAATTAACTTTAATATGTGAAGCTAATGATGTGAGGCAACTTGATATGGATTTCTAAATGTGTACATGCAAGAAAATCGGTTTTATACCTAAACGTAAAATTCTGTAATTTTTCCAAATGCACTGCCGTTATAGCATTATGTCAACTTGAGTAAGATGTAGAGGGTTAATTAAGTTTAATATGTGAAGCTAATGATTTGAGACAAATTGATATGGATTTCTAAATGTGTACATGCAAGAAAATCGGTTTTATACCTAAATGTAAAATTGAGGAATTTTCCAAATGCAATGCCGATTTGGCTTTATGTCAACTTGAGTAAGATGTAGAGGGTTAATTAACTTTATTATGTGAAGCTTATGATTTGAGGCAACTTGATATGCATTTCTAAATGTGTACATGCAAGAAAATCGGTTTTATACCTAAACGTAAAATTCTGTAATTTTTCCAAATGCACTGCCGTTATAGCATTATGGCTACTTGAGTAAGATGTAGAGGGTTAATTAACTTTAATATGTGAAGCTAATGATTTGAGGCAACTTGATATGGATTTCTAAATGTGTACATGCAAGAAAATCGGTTTTATACCTAAATGTAAAATTCTGGAATTTTCCAAATGCACTGCCGTTTTAACTTTATGCCAACTTCAGTAAGATGAAGACGGTTAATTAACTTTAATATGTGAAGCTTATGATTTGTGGCAACTTGATATGGATTTCGTAATTTGTAGATGCAAGAAAATCGGTTTTACACCTAAATGTAAAAATGTGGAATTTGTCCAAATGCACTGCCGTTATGGCTTTATGCCAACTTTAGTAAGAAGAAGAAAGTTAATTAACTTGAAAATGTGAATTTAATAATTTGAATGATATGGATGTATAAATTTGTACAAGCAAGAAAGTCGGTTTTATACCTAAACGTAAAATTATGGAATTTCTCCAAATGCACTGCCGTTGTGGCGTAATGCCTACTTTGGTAAGATGACGAAGGTTAATTAACTTAATTATGTGAAGTTAATGAATTGAATCGACTCGATATGTATTGGTAAATATTTGAATGCAAGAAAATCGGTTTTATACCTAAATGTAAAATTCTGTAATTTTTCCAAATGTCCTGCCGTTATGGCATTATGTCAACTTGAGTAAGATGTAGAGGGTTAATTAACTTTACTATGTGAAGCTAATGATTTGAGGCAACTTGATATGGATTTCTAAATATGTACATGCAAGAAAATCGGTTTTATACATAAATGTAGAATTCTGGAATTTTCCAAATGCACTGCAGTTTTAACTTTATGCCAACTTCAGTAAGATGAAGAGGGTTAATTAACTTTAATATGTGGAGCTAGTGATTTGAGGCAACTTGGTTTGGATTTCCAAATGTGTATATGCAAGAAAATCGGTTTTACACCTAAATGTAAAATTCTGTAAATTTTCCAAATGCCCTGCAGTTATAGCATTATGTAAACTTGAGAAAGATGTAGAGGGTTAATTAACGTTAATATGTGAAGCTTATGGTTTGTGGCAACTTGATATGGATTTCTAAATGTGTACATGCAAGAAAATCGGTTTTATACCTAAATGTAAAATTGTGGAATTTTCCAAATGCAATGCCGATTTGGCTTTATGTCAACTTGAGTAAGATGTAGAGGGTTAATTAACTTAAATATGTGAAGCTAATGATTTAAGGCACCTTGATATGGATTTCTAAATGCGTACATGCAAGAAAATCAGTTTTATACCTAAATGTAAAATTCTGGAATTTTTCAAACTGCACTGCCGTTATAGCATTATGTCAACTTGAGTAAGGTGTAGAGGGTTAATTAACTTTAATATGTGAAGCTAATGATTTGAGGCAACTTGATATGGATTTCTAAATGTGTATCTACATGAAAATCAGTTTTATACCTAAATGTAAAATTTTGGAATTTTCCAAATGCACTGCAGTTTTAACTTTATGCCAACTTCAGTAAGATGTAGAGGGTTAATTAAGTTTAATATGTGAAGCTAATGATTTGTGGCAACTTGATATGGATTTCTAAATGTGTACATGCAAGAAAATCGGTTTTACACCTAAATGTAAAATTGTGGAATTTGTCCAAATGCACTGCCGTTATGGCTTTATGCCAACTTTAGTAAGAAGAAGAAAGTTAATTAACTTGAAAATGTGAAGCTAATGACTTGAATCAACCCGATATGTTTTGCTAAATGTCTAAATGCAGGGAAATCGGCTTTATACCTAAATGTAAAATTGTGGAATTTTTCCAAATGCACAGCCGTAATGGCTTTCTGCCAACTTTAGTAAGAAGAATAAAGTTAATTAACTTTAAAATGTGAATTTAATAATTTGAATGATATGGATGTATAAATTTGTACAAGCAAGAAAGTCGGTTTTATACCTAAACGTAAAATTATGGAATTTTTCCAAATGCACTGCCGTTGTGGCTTTATGTCTACTTTGGTAAGATGACGAAGGTTAATTAACTTGATTATGTGAAGTTAATGAATTGAATCGACTCGATATGTATTGCTAAATATTTGAATGCAAGAAAATCGGTTTTATACCTAAATGTAAAATTCTGTAATTTTTCCAAATGTCCTGCCGTTATAGCATTATGTCAACTTGAGTAAGAAGTAGAGGGTTAATTAACTTTACTATGTGAAGCTAATGATTTGAGGCAACTTGATATGGATTTCTAAATATGTACATGCAAGAAAATCGGTTTATACATAAATGTAGAATTCTGGAATTTTCCAAATGCACTGCAGTTTTAACTTTATGCCAACTTCAGTAAGATGAAGAGGGTTAATTAAATTTAATATGTGGAGCTGGTGATTTGAGGCAACTTGGTTTGGATTTCTAAATGTGTATATGCAAGAAAATCGGTTTTACACCTAAATGTAAAATTCTGTAATTTTTCCAAATGCACTGCAGTTATAGCATTATGTAAACTTGAGAAAGATGTAGAAGGTTAATTAACGTTAATATGTGAAGCTTATGATTTGTGGCAACTTGATATGGATTTCTAAATGTGTACATGCAAGAAAATCGGTTTTACTCCCAAATGTAAAATTCTGTAATTTTTCCAAATGCACTGCCGCTATAGCATTAAGTCAACTTGAGTAAGATGTGGAGGGTTATTTAACTTTACTATGTGAAGCTAATGATTTGAGGCAACTTGATATGGATTTCTAAATATGTACATGCAAGAAAATCGGTTTTATACATAAATGTAGAATTCTGGAATTTTCCAAATGCACTGCAGTTTTAACTTTATGCCAACTTCAGTAAGATGAAGAGGGTCAATTAAATTTAATATGAGGAGCTGGTGATTTGAGGCAACTTGGTTTGGATTTCTAAATGTGTATATGCAAGAAAATCGGTTTTACACCTTAATGTAAAATTCTGTAATTTTTCCAAATGCACTGCAGTTATAGCATTATGTAAACTTGAGAAAGATGTAGAGGGTTAATTGATGTTAATATGTGAATCTTATGATTTGTGGCAACTTGATATGGATTTTTAAATGTGTACATGCAAGAAAATCGGTTTTATACCTAAATGTAAAATTCTGGAATTTTTCAAACTGCACTGCCGTTATAGCATTATGTCAACTTGATTAAGGTGTAGAGGTTTAATGAACTTTAATATGTGAAGCTAATGATTTGAGGCAACTTGATATGGATTTCTAAATGTGTACATGCATGAAATTCAGTTTTATACCTAAAGGTAAAATTTTGGAATTTTCCAAATGCACTGCCGTTTTAACTTTATGCCAACTTCAGTAAGATGAAGAGGGTTAATTAACATTATTATGTGAAGCTAATGATTTGAGACAACTTGATATGGATTTCTAACCGTTTACATTCAAGAAAATCGGTTTTATACCTAAATGTAAAATTCTGTAAATTTTCCAAATGCCCTGTCGTTATAGCATTATGTCAACTTGAGTAAGGTGTAGAGGGTCAATTAACTTTAATATGTGAAGCTAATGATTTGAGGAAACTTGATATGGATTTTTAAATGTGTACATGCAAGAAAATCAGTTTTATACCTAAATGTAAATTTCTGGAATTTTCCAAATGCACTGCCGTTTTAACTTTATGCCAACTTCAGTAAGATGAAGAGGGTTAATTAACTTTAATATGTGAAGCTAGTGATTTGAGCCAACTTGGTATCGATTTCTAAATGTGTACATGCAATAAAATCGGTTTTACACCTAAATGTAAAATTCTGTAATTTTTCAAACTGCACCGCCGTTATAGCATTAGGTCAACTTGAGTAAGGTGTAGAGGGTTCATTAACTTTAATATGTGAAGCTAATGATTTGAGGCATTTTAATATTGATTTCTAAATGTGTACATGCAAGAAAATCAGTTTTATACCTAAATGTAAAATTCTGTCATTTTTCAAATACACTGCCGTTTTACCCTTATGCCAACTTCAGTAAGATGAAGAGGGTTAATTAACTTTAATATGTGAAGCTTATGATTTGATGCAACTTAATATGGATTTCTAAATGCGTATATGCAAGAAAATCGGTTTTACGCCTAAATGTAAAATTCTGTAATTTTTCCAAATGCACTGCAGTTATAGCATTATGTCAACTTTAGTAAGATGTAGAGGGTTAATTAACTTTAATATGTGAAGCAAATGATTTGAGGCAACTTTTGTATGTCAACTTGAGTAAGATTTAGAGTGTTAATTAACTTTAATATGTGAAGCTAATAATTTGAGGAAAATTGATGTGGATTTCTAACCGTGTACATGCAAGAAAATCGGTTTTATACCTAAATGTAGAATTCTGGAATTTTCCAAATGCACCGCAGTTTTGGCTTTATGCCAACTTCAGTAAGATGGAGAAGGATATTTAACTTTAATATGTGAAGCTAATGATTCGAAGTAACTTGATATGGATTTCTAAATGTGTACATGCAAGAAATTCGGTTTTATAACTAAATGTAAAATTCTGGATTTTTTCCAAATGCACTGCCGTTTTAGCTTTATGACAACTTTAGTAAGATGGTGAGGGTTAATTAACTTTAATATGTGAAGCTAGTGATTTGAGGCAACTTGATATGGATTTCTAAATGTGTAAATGCAAGAAAATCGGTTTTACACCTAAATGTAAAATTCTGTAATTTTTCAAAATGCACTGCCGTTATAGCATTATGTCAACTTGAATAAGGTGTAGAGAGTTAATTAACTTTAGAATGGGAAGCTAATGATTTGAGGCAACTTGATATGGATTTCTAAATGTGTACATGCAAGAAAATCGGTTTTATACCTAAATGTAAAATTCTGGAATTTTCCATATGCACTGCCGTTTTAACTTTATGCATACTTCTGTTAGATGAAGAGGGTTAATTAACTTTAATATGTGAAGCTAATGACTTGAGGCAACTTGATATGGATTTCTAAATGTGTACATGCAAGAAAATCGGTTTTACTCCTAAATGTAAAATTCTGTTATTTTTCCCAATGCACTGCCGTTATAGCATTAAGTCAACTTTAGTAAAATGTGGAGGGTTAATTAACTTTAATATGTGAAGCTAATGATTTGGGGCAACTTGATATGGATTTCTAAATGTGTAAATGCAAGAAAATCGGTTTTACACCTAAATGTAAAATTCTGTAATTTTTCAAAATGCACTGCCGTTATAGTATTATGTCAACTTGAGTAAGGTGTAGAGGGTTAATTTAATTTAATATGTGAAGCTAATGATTTGAAGCAATTCTTTGTGGATTTCTAAATGTGCAGATGCAAGAAAATGGGTTTTATACCAAAATGCAAAATTCTGGAATTTTCCAAATGCACTGCTGTTTTAACTTAATGCCAACTTCAGTAATATGAAGAGGCTTAATTAACTTTAATATGTGAAGCTAGTGATTTGAGGCAACTTGATATCGATTTCAAAATGTGTAAATGCAAGAAAATCGGTTTTACACCTAAATGTATAATTCTGTAATTTTTCCCAATGCACTGCCGTTATAGCATTAAGTCAACTTGAGTAAAATGTGGAGGGTTAATTAACTTTAATATGTGAAGCTAATGATTTGGGGCAACTTGATATGGATTTCTACATGTGTACATGCAAGAAAATCGGTTTTATACCTAAACGTAAAATTCTGTAATTTTTCCAAATGCACTGCCGTTACAGCATTATGTCAACTTGAGTAAGATGTAAAGGGTTTATTAACTTGAGTAAGATTTAGAGTGTTAATTAACTTTAATATGTGAAGCTGATAAATTGAGGAAACTTGATGTGGATTTCTAACCGTGTATATGCAAGAAAATCGGTTTTATACATAAATGTAGAATTCTGGAATTTTCCAAATGCACTGCAGTTTTGGCTTTATGCCAACTTCAGTAAGATGGAGAAGGATATTTAACTTTAATATGTGAAGCTAATGATTTGAAGTAACTTGATATGGATTTCGTAATGTGTACATGCAAGAAAATCGGTTTTACACCTAAATGTAAAATTGTGGAATTTTTCCAAATGCACTGCCGTTATGGATTTATGCCAACTTTAGTAAGATGAAGAAAGTTAATTAACTTGAATATGTGAAGTTAATGATTTGAATCAACTCGATATGTATTGCTAAGTGTTTAAACGCAGAAAAATCGGTTTTATACCTTAATGTAAAATTACGGAATTTTCCCAAATGCACAGCCGTAATGGCTTTATGCCAACTTTAGTAAGATGAGTAAAGTTAATTTACTTTAATATGTGAATTTAATAATTTGAATGATATGGATGTCTAAATTTGTACAAGCAAGAAAGTCGGTTTTATACCTAAACGTAAAATTATGGAATTTTTCCAAATTCATTGCCGTTGTGGCTTTATGTCTACTTTGCTAAGATGACGAAGGTTAATTAATTTGATTATGTGAAGTTAATGACTTGAATCGACTCGGTATGTATTGCTAAATGTTTGAATGCAAGAAAATCGGTTTTATACCTAAATGTAAAATTCTGTAATTTTCCCAAATTCCCTGCCGTTATAGCATTATGTCAACTTGAGTAAGATGTAGAGGGTTAATTAACTTTAATATGCGAAGCTGATGACTTGAGGCAACTTGATATGGATTTCTAACCGAGCGCATGCAAGAAAATCGGTTTTATACCTTATTGTAAAATTGTGGAATTTTCCAAATGCGCTGCCATTTTGACTTTATGCCAACTTCAGTAAGATTGTGAGGGTTAATTAACTTTAATATGTGAAAATAATTATTTGAAGCAATTTTCTGTGGATTTCTAAATGTGTATATGCAAGAAAATCGGTTTTATACCAAAATGTAAAATTGTGGAATTTTCCAAATGCTCTGCCGTTTTGGCTTTATGCCAACTTACGTAAGATGAAGAGGGTTAATTAACTTTAATATGTGAAGCTAGTGATTTGAGGCAACTTGATATCGATTTCTAAATGTGTACATGCAATAAAATCGGTTTTACACCTAAATGTAAAATTCTGTAATTTTTCAAAATGCACTGCCGTTATAGCATTAAGTCAACTTGAGTAAGGTGTAAAGGGTTAATTAACTTTAATATGTGAAGCTAATGATTTGAGGCAACTTGATATGGATTTCTAAATGTGTACATGCAAGAAAATCAGTTTTATACCTAAACGTAAAATTAAGGAAAGTTTCCAAATGCACTGCCGTTGTGGCTTTATGTCTACTTTGGTAAGATGACGAAGGTTAATTAACTTGATTATGTGAAGTTAATGACTTGAATCGACTCGATATGTATTGCTAAATATTCGAATGCAAGAAAATCGGTTTTATACCTAAATGTAAAATTCTGTAATTTTTCCAAATGCCCTGCCGTTATAGCATTATGTCAACTTGAGTAAGATGTAGAGGGTTAATTAACTTTAATATGTGAAGCTAATGATTTGAGGCAACTTGATATGGATTTCTAAATGAGTACATGCAAGAAAATCGGTTTTATACCTAAACGTAAAATTCTGTAATTTTTCCTAATGCACTGCCGTTATAGCATTATGTCAACTTGAGTAAGATGTAGAGGGTTAATTAAGTTTAATATGTGAAGCTAATGATTTGAGGCAACTTGATATGGATTTCTAAATGAGTACATGCAAGAAAATCGGTTCTATACCTTAACGTAAATTCTGTAATTTTTCCAAGTGCACTGCCGCTATAGCATTAAGTCAACTTGAGTAAGATGTAGAGGGTTAATTAAGTTTAATATGTGAAGCTAATGATTTGAGACAAATTGATATG
>NW_024395344.1:0-11544 GCF_016617805.1 Bactrocera tryoni | reverse complement strand
TTTAGGCAACTCAATATCGACTACTAAATGTGTATATACAAGAAAATCGACTTTATACCTGAATATAAGATTGTCGAATTCTTCCAAATGCACTGCCGTTATGGCTTTATGTCAACTTCAGTAAAATGAAGAAAGTTAATTAACTTAAATGTTTGATGTTAATGATTTTAAGCAACTCAACATCGACTACTAAATGTGTATATACAAGAAAATCGGCTTTATACCTGAATATAAGATTGTCGAATTCTTCCAAATGCACTGCCGTCATGGCTTTATGTCAACTTCAGTAAATTGAAAAAGGTTAATTAACTTAAATATTTGATGTTAATGATTTGAAGCAACTCAATATCGACGGCTAAATGTGTATATACAAGAAAATCGACTTTATACCTGAATATAAGATTGTCGAATTCTTCCAAATGCACTGCCGTTATGGCTTTATGTCAACTTCAGCAAGATGAAGAAAGTTAATTACCTTAAATAATCGATGTTAATGATTTAAAGCAACCCAATACCGACTGCTAAATCTGTATATGCAAGCAAATCGACTTTGTACCTGAATATAAGATTGTCGAATTCTTCCAAATGCACTGCCGTTATGGCTTTACGACAACTTCAGTAAAATGAAGAAGGTTAATTAACTTAAATGTTTGATGTTAAGGATTTTAAGCAACCTATTATCGACTACTAAATGTATATACACAAGAAAATCGACTTTATACCTGAATATAAGATTGTCGAATTCTTCCAAATGCACTGCCGTTATGGCTTTATGTCAACTTCAGTAAGATGAAGAAGGTTAATTAACTTAAATATTTTAAATTAGTGATTTAGGGCAACTCAATATCGACTACTAAATGTGTATATACAAGAAAATCGACTTTATACCTAAATATAAGATTGTCGAATTCTTCCAAATGCACTGCCGTTATGGCTTTATGTCACTTTAGTAAGATGAAGGCGGTTAATAAACTTAAATATATTTAATTAGTTATTTAGGTTTAATGATTTTAAGCAACTCAATATCGACAACTAAATGTGTATATACAAGAAAATCGACTTTTTACCTACATATAAGATTTTCGAATTCTTCCAAATGCACTGCCGTTATGGCTTTATGTCAACTTCAGCAAGATGGAGAAGGTTAATTATCTTAAATATTCTATCTTTATGATTTGAAGCAACTCAGTATCGACCGCTAAATGTGTATATACAAGAAAATCGAATTTAAACCTGAATATAAGATTGTCGAATTCTTCCAAATGCACTGCCGTTATGGCTTTATGTCAATTTCAGTAAGATGAAGGAGGTTAATTAACTTAAATGTGTTAAAGTAGTGATTAAGAGCAACTCAATATCGACTACTAAATGTGTATATACACGAAAATCGACTTTATACCTGAATATAAGATTGTCGAATTCCTCCAAATGCACTGCCGTTATGGCTTTATGTCAACTTCAGTAAGATGAAGAAGGTTAATTAACTTAAATATGTTAAGCTAGTGATTAAGGGCAACTCAATATCGACTACTAAATGCGTGTAAACAAGAAAATCGGCTTTATACCTGAATATAAGATTGTCGAATTCTTCCAAATGCACTACCGTCATGGCTTTATGTCAACTTCACTAAAATTAAACTTAAATATTTGATGTTAATAATTTAAAGCAACTCAATATCGACTGCTAAATGTGTATTTACAAGAAAATCGACTTTATACCTGAATATAAGATTGTCGAATTCTTCCAAATGCACTGCCGTTATGGCATTGTGTCAACTTCAGCAAGATGAAGAAGGTTAATTATATTAAATATTTGATACTAGTGATTTAAACCAACTCAATATTGACTGCTAAATGTGTATATACAAGAAAATCGACTTTATACCTGAATATAAGATTGTCGAATTCTTCCAAATGCACTGCCGTTATGGCTTATGTCAACTTCAGTAAGATGAAGAAGGCTAATTGTCTAAAATATTTGATGTTAATGATTTGAAGCAACTCAATATCGACTGCTAAATGTGTATATACAAGAAAATCGACTTTATACCTGAATATAAGATTGTCGAATTCTTCCAAGTGCACTGCCGTTATCTCTTTATGTCAACACTTCAGTAAGATGAAGAAAGTAAACTAACTTAGTTATGTTAAATTAATGATTTAAGGCAATGCAATATCGACTGCTTAATGTGTATACCAAGAAAATCGACTTTATACCTGAATATAAGATTGTCGAATTCTTCCAAATGCACTGCCGTTATCTCTTTATGTCAACTTCAGTAAAATGAAGAGGGTTAATTAACTCAAATATTTGATGTTAATGATTTGAATCAACTCAGTATCGACTACTAAATGTGTATATACAAGAAAATCGACTTTATACCTGAATATAAGATTGTCGAATTCTTCGAAAAGCACTGCCGTTATGGCTTTATATCAACTTCAGCAAGATGAAGAAAGTTAATTATCTTAAATATTTGATGTTGATGATTTGAAGCAACTCAATATTGGCTGCTAAATGTGTATATACAAGAAAATCGACTTTATACCTGATTGTCTAATTCTTCCGAATGCACTGCCGTTATGGTTTTATGTCAACTTTAGCAAGATGAAGAAGGTTAATTACCTTAAATATTTGATGTAAATGATTTGAAGGATTTCAATATCTATTGCTAAATATGTTAATACAAGAAGATCTACTTTATACCTGATTGTCTAATTCTTCCGAATGCACTGCCGTTATGGCTTTATGTCAACTTCAGTGAAATGAAGAAGGTCAATTAACTTCACTATTTGATGTTGATGATTTGAAGCAACTCAATATCGACTGCTAAATGTGTATATACAAGAAAATCGACTTTATACCTAAGTATAAGATTGTCAAATTCTTCCAAATGCACTGCCGTCAGTTCTTTGTGTCAACTTCAGCAAGATTAAGAAGGCTAAATAACTTCACTATTTGATGTTAATGATTTGAAGCAACTCAATATCGACTGCTAAATGTGTATATAAAAGAAAATCGACTTTATACCTGAATATAAGATTGTCAAATTCTTCCAAATGCACTGCCGTCATGGCTTAATGTCAACTTCAGCAAGATGAAGAAGGCTAATTAACCTAAATATTTGATGTTAATGATTTGAAGCAACTCAATATCGACTGCTAAATGTGTATATACAAGAAAATCCTTTTTATACCTGCATATAGGATTGTGGAATTCTTCCAACTGCACTGCCGTTATGGCTTTATGCCAACTTCAGTAAAATTAAGAAGGTCAATTAACTTAAATATTTGATGTTAATGATTTAAAGCAACTCAATATTGACTGCTAAATGTGTATATACAAGAAAATCGACTTTATACCTGAATGTCTAAATCTTCCGAATGCACTGCCGTTATGGTTTTATGTCAACTTTAGCAAGATGAAGAAGGTTAATTACTTTAAATATTTGATGTAAATGATTTGAAGCATTTAAATATCTATTGCTAAATATGTTATTACAAGAAGATCTACTTTATACCTGATTGTCTGATTCTTCCGAATGCACTGCAGTTATGGCTTTATGTCAACTTCAGTAAAATGAAGAAGGTCAATTAACTTCACTATTTGATGTTGATGATTTGAAGCAACTCAATATCGACTGCTAAATGTGTATTTAAAAGAAAATCGACTTTATACCTGAATATAAGATTGTCAAATTCTTCCAAATGCACTGCCGTCATGGCTTAATGTCAACTTCAGCAAGATGAAGAAGGCTAATTAACCTAAATATTTGATGTTAATGATTTGAAGCAACTCAATATCGACTGCTAAATGTGTATATACAAGAAAATCCTTTTTATACCTGCATATAGGATTGTGGAATTCCTCCAACTGCACTGCCGTTATGGCTTTATGCCAACTTCAGTAAAATGAAGAAGGTCAATTAACTTCACTATTTGATGTTGATGATTTGAAGCAACTCAATATCGACTGCTAAATGTGTATATACAAGAAAATCGACTTTATACCTAAGTATAAGATTGTCAAATTCTTCCAAATGCACTGCCGTCAGGGCTTTGTGTCAACTTCAGCAAGATGAAGAAGGCTAATTAACTTCACTATTTGATGTTAATGATTTGAAGCAACTCAATATCGACTGCTAAATGTGTATATACAAGAAAATCGACTTTATACCTGAGTATAAGATTGTCAAATTCTTCCAAATGCACTGCCGTCAGGGCTTTGTGTCAACTTCAGTAAAATGAAGAAAGTCAATTAACTTAAATATTTGATGTTAATGATTTGAAGCAACTCAATATCGACTGCTAAATTTGTATATACAAGAAAATCGACTTTATATCTGAATATAAGGTGGTCGAATTCATCCAAATATGCTGCCGTCTTGGCTTTATGTCAACTTCAGTAAAATAAAGAAGGCTAATTAACTTAAATATTTAATGTTAATGATTTGAAGCAACTCAATATCGACTGCTAAATGTGTATATACAAGAAAATCGACTTTATACCTGAATATAAGGTGGTCGAATACTTCCAAATGCACTGCCGTCATGGCTTTATGTCAACTTCAGTAAAATGAAGAAGGCTAATTAACGTAAATATTTGATGTTAATGATTTGAAGCAACTCAGTATCGACTGCTAAATGTGTATATATAAGAAAATCGACTTTATACCTGAATATAGGGTGGTCGAATTCTTCCAAATGCACTGCCGTCTTGGCTTTGTATCAACTTCAGTAAAATAAAGAAGACTAATTAACTAAAATATTTGATGTTATTGGTTTAAGCAACTCAATATCGGCTGGTAAATGTGTATATACAAGAAAATCGACTTTATACCTGAATATAAGGTGGTCGAATTCTTCCAAATGCACTGCCGTCATGGCTTAATGTCAACTTCAGTAAAATGAAGGAGGCTACTTAACTTAAATATTTGATGCTAATGATTTGAAGCAACTCAATATCGACTGCTAAATGTGTATATACAAGAAAATCGACCTTATACCTGAATATAAGGTGGTCGAATTCTTCCAAATGCACTGCCGTCATGGCGTTATGTCAGCTTTGGTAAAATGAAGAAGGTTAATTAACTTAAATATTTGATGTTAATGATTTGAAGCAACTTAATCTCGACTGCTAAATGTGTATATGCAAGAAAATCCTCTTTATACCTGAATATAAAGCGGTCGAATTCTTCCAAATGCACTGCCGTCTTGGCTTTATGTCAACTTCAGTAAAATGAAGAAGGCTAATTAACTTAAATATTTGATGTTAATGATTTGAAGCAACTCAATATCGACTGCTAATTTGTATATACAAGAAAATCGGCTTTATATCTGAATATAAGGTGGTCGAATTCTTCCAAATGCACTGCCGTCATGGCTTTTTGTCAACTTCAGTAAAATGAAGAAGGTTAATTAACTTAAATATTTGATGTTAATGATTTTCAGCAACTCAATATCGACTACTAAATGTGTATATACAAGAAAATCGGCTTTATATCTGAATATAAGATTGTCGAATTCTCCCAAGTGCACTGCCGTCATGGCTTTATGTCAACTTCAGCAAGATGAAGAAGGCTAATTAACTTAAATATTTGATGTTAATGATTTGAAGCAACTCAATATCGACTGCTAAATGTGTATATACAAGAAAATCCTTTTTATACCTGCACATAGGATTGTGGAATTCTTCCAAATGCACTGCCGTTATGGCTTTATGCCAACTTCAGTAAAATGAAGAAGGTCAATTAACTTAAATATTTGATGTTAATGATTTAAAGCAACTCAATATTGACTGCTAAATGTGTATATACAAGAAAATCGACTTTATACCTGAATGTCTAATTCTTCCGAATGCACTGCCGTTATGGTTTTATGTCAACTTTAGCAAGATGAAGAAGGTTAATTACTTTAAATATTTGATGTAAATGATTTGAAGCATTTAAATATCTATTGCTAAATATGTTAATACAAGAAGATCTACTTTATACCTGATTGTCTAATTCTTCCGAATGCACTGCCGTTATGGCTTTATGTCAACTTCAGTGAAATGAAGAAGGTCAATTAACTTCACTATTTGATGTTGATGATTTGAAGCAACTCAATATCGACTGCTAAATGTGTATATACAAGAAAATCGACTTTATACCTGATTGTCTAATTCTTCCGAATGCACTGCCGTTATGGCTTTATTTCAACTTTAGCAAGATGAGGAAGGTTAATTACCTTAAATATTTGATGTAAATGATTTGAAGAATTTCAATATCTATTGCTAAATATGTTAATACAAGAAGATCTACTTTATACCTGATTGTCTAATTCTTGAGAATGCACTGCCGTTATGGCTTTATTTCAACTTCAGCAAGATGAAGAAGGCTAATTAACTTCAATATTTGATGTTAATGATTTGAAGCAACTCAATATCGACTGCTAAATGTGTATATACAAGAAAATCGACTTTATACCTGAGTATAAGATTGTCAAATTCTTCCAAATGCACTGCCGTCAGGGCTTTATGTCAACTTCAGTAAAATGAAGAAGGTTAATTAGCCTAAATATTTGATGTCAATGATTTGGAGCAACTCAATATCGACTGCTAAATGTGTATATACAAGAAAATCTACTTTATACCTGAATATAAGGTGATCGAATTCATCCAAATGTTTTTGATTTGAAGCAACTCAATATCGACTGCTAAATGTGTTTATACAA
This sequence comes from Bactrocera tryoni, assembly GCF_016617805.1. NCBI lineage: Eukaryota > Metazoa > Arthropoda > Insecta > Diptera > Tephritidae > Bactrocera > Bactrocera tryoni. Next base: position 4,830 of record NW_024395344.1, on the reverse strand, counting down.
GAAAATCGACTTTATACCCGAATATAAGGTGGTCGAATTCTTCCAAATGCACTGCCGTCATGGCTTTATGTCAACTTCAGTAAAATGAAGAAGGCTAATTAACTTAAATATTTGATGTCAATGATTTGAAGCATTTCAGTATCGACTGCTAAATGTGTATATACAAGAAAATCGACTTTATACCTGAATATAAGGTGGTCGAATTCTTCCAAATGCACTGCCGTCATGGCTTTATGTCAACTTCAGTAAAATGAAGAAGGCTAATTAACTTAAATATTTGATGTCAATGATTTGAAGCAACTCAGTATCGACTGCGAAATGTGTATATACAAGAAAATCGACTTTATACCTGAATATAAGGTGGTCGAATTCTTCCAAATGCACTGCCGTCATGGCTTTATGTCAACTTCAGTAAAATGAAGAAGGCTAATTAACTTAAATATTTGATGTCAATGATTTGAAGCAACTCAATATCGATAGCTCAATGTGTATATAAAAGAAAATCGACTTTATACCTGAATATAGGATTGTCGAATTCTTCCAAATGCACTGCCGTTATGGCTTTATGTCAACTTTGGCAAGATGAAGAATGTTAATTATCTTAAATATTTGATTTTAATGATTTGAAGCAACTCAATATCGACTGCTAAATGTGTATATACAAGAAAATCGACTTTATACCTGATTGTCTAATTCTTCCGAATGCACTGCCGTTATGGCTTTATTTCAACTTTAGCAAGATGTAGAAGGTTAATTATCTTAAATATTTGATGTTAATGATTTGAAACAACTCAATATCGACTGCTAAATGTGTATATACAAGAAAATCCATTATATACCTGAATATAAGATTGTCGAATTCTTCCAAATGCACTGCCGTTATGGCTTTATGTCAACTTTGGCAAGATGAAGAAGGCTAATTAACTTAAATATTTGATGTCAATGATTTGAAGCAACTCAGTATCGACTGCTAAATGTGTATATACAAGAAAATCAACTTTATACCTGAATATAAGGTGGTCGAATTCTTCCAAATTCACTGCCGTCATGGCTTTATGTCAACTTCAGTAAAATGAAGGAGGCTACTTAACTTAAATATTTGATGCTAATGATTTGATGCAACTCAATACCGACTGCTAAATGTGTATATAAAAGAAAATCCATTTTATACCTGAATATAAGATTGTCGAATTCTTCCAAATGCACTGCCGTTATGGTTTTATGTCAAGTTCAGTAAAATGAAGAAGGCTAATTAACATAAATAATTGATGTTTATGATTTGAAGCAACTCAATATCGATAGCCCGATGTGTATATAAAAGAAAATCGACTTTATACCTGAATATAAAATTGTCGAAATTTTCCAAATGCACTGCCGGTATGGCTTTATGTCAACTTTAGTAAGATGAAGGAGGTTAGTTAACTTAAATATGTTAAATTAGTGATTAAGGGCAACTCAATATCGACTGCTAAATGTGTATAAACAAGAAAATCCATTTTATACCTGCATATAGGATTGTCGAATTCTTCAAAATGCACTGCCGTTATGGCTTTATGTCAACTTCAGCAAGATGAAGAAGGTTAATTATCTTAAATATTTGATATTAATGATTTAAAGCAACTCATTATTGACTGCTAAATGTGTATATACAAGAAAATCGACTTTATACCTGAATATAAGATTGTCAAATTCTTGCAAATGCACTGCCGTTATGGCTTTATGCCAACTTCAGCAAGATGTAGAAGGTTAATTATCTTAAATATTTGATGTTAATGATTTGAAACAACTCAATATCGACTGCTAAATGTGTTTATACAAGAAAATCCAATTTATACCTGAATATAAGATTGTCGAATTCTTCCAAATGCACTGCCGTTATGGCTTTATGTCAACTTCAGCAAAATGAAGAAGGCTAATTATAGTAAATATTTGATCTTTATGATTTGAAGCAACTCAATATCGACTGCAAGATGTGTATATAAAAGAAAATCGACTTTATACCTGAATATAAGATTGTCGAATTCTTCCAAACGCACTGCCGGTATGGCTTTATGTCAACTTTAGTAAGATGAAGGAGGTTAACTAACTTAAATATGTTAAATTAGTGATTAAGGGCAACTCAATATCGACTGCTAAATGTGTATATACAAGAAAATCCATTTTGTACCTGCATATAGGATTGTCGAATTCTTCCAAATGCACTGCCGTTATGGCTTTATGTCAACTTCAGCAAGATGAAGAATGTTAATTATCTTAAATATTTGATGTTAATGATTTGAAGCAACTCAATATCGACTGCTAAATGTGTATATACAAGAAAATCGACTTTATACCTAAATATAAGATTGTCGAATTCTTCCATATATACTGCCGTTATGGCTTTATGTCAACTTCAGCCAGATGAAGAAGGTTAATTATCTTAAATATTTGATGGTAATGATTTGAAGCAACTCAATATCGACTGCTAAATGTGTATATACAAGAAAATCTACTTTATACCTGAATATAAGATTGTCAATTTCTTCCAAATGCACTGCCATTATGGCTTTTTGTCAACTTTAGTAAGATGAAGGAGGTTAATTAACTTAAATATGTTAAATTAGTGATATAGGGCAACTCCATATCGACTACTAAATGTGTATATACAAGAAAATCGACTTTACACCTGAATTTAAGATTGTCGAATTCTCCCAAATGCGCTGCCGTTATCGCTTTATGTCAACTTCAGCAAGATGAAGAAGGCTAATTAACTTAAATATTTGATGTTAATGATTTGAAGCAACTCAATATCGACTGCTAAATGTGTATATACAAGAAAATCCATTATATACCTGAATATAAGATTGTCGAATTCTTCCAAATGCACTGCCATTATAGCTTTATTTCAACTTTAGTAAGATGAAGAAGGATAATTAACTTAAATATTTGATGTTAATGATTTGAAGAAATTCAATATCTATTGCTAAATATGTATATACAAGAAAATCTACTTTATACCTGAATATATATTTATCGAATTCTTCCAAATGCACTGCCGTCATGGCTTTATGTCAACTTCAGCAAAATGAAGAAGGGCTAATTAACTTAAATATTTGAGGTTAATGATTTGAAGCAACTCAATATCGACTGCTTAATGTGTATATACAAGAAAATCGACTTTATACCTGAATATAAGGTGGTCGTATTCTTCCAAATGCACTGCCTTTATGGCTTTATGTCAACTTCAGCAAGATGAAGAAGGCTAATTAACTTAAATATTTGAGGTTAATGATTTGAAGCAACTCAATATCGACTGCTTAATGTGTATATACAAGAAAATCGACTTTATACCTGAATATAAGGTGGTCGTATTCTTCCAAATGCACTGCCGTCATGGCTTTATGTCAACTTCAGTAAAATGAAGAAAGTCAATTAACTTAAATATTTGATGTTAATGATTTGAAGCAACTCAATATCGACTGCTAAAAGTATTTATACAAGAAAATCCTCTTTATACCTGAATATAAGATTGTCAAATTCTTCCAAATGCACTGCCGTCATGGCTTTATGTCAACTTCAGTAAAATGAAGAAGGCTGATTAACTTAAATATTTGATGTTAATGATTTGAAGCAACTTATATCTGAATATAAGGTAGTCGAATTCTTCCAAATGCACTGCCGTCATGGCTTTATGTCAACTTCAGTAAAATGAAGAAGGTTAATTAACTTAAATATTTGATGTTAATGATTTTCAGCAACTCAATATCGACTGCTAAATGTGTATATACAAGAAAATCGACTTTATACCTGAATATAAGATTGTCAAATTCCTCCAAATGCACTGCCGTCATGGCTTTATGTCAACTTCAGCAAGATGAAGAAGGCTAATTAACCTAAATATTTGATGTTAATGATTTGAAGCAACTCAATATCGACTGCTAAATGTGTATATACAAGAAAATCTACCTTACACCTGAATATAAGATTGTCAAGTTCTTCCAAATGCACTGCCATTATGGCTTTATGTCAACTTTAGTAAGATGAAGGAGGTTAATTAACTTAAATATGTTAAATTAGTGCTTTAGGGCAACTCAATATCGACTACTAAATGTGTATATACAAGAAAATCGACTTTATACCTGAATATAAGATTGTCGAATTATCCCAAATGCACTGCCGTTATCGCTTTATGTCAACTTCAGCAAGATGAAGAAGGCTAATTAACTTAAATATTTGATGTTAATGATTTGAAGCAACTCAATATCGACTGCTAAATATGTATATAAAAGAAAATCTGCTTTATACCTGAATATAAGATTGTCAAGTTCTTCCAAATGCACTGCCATTATGGCTTTATGTCAACTTTAGTAAGATGAAGGAGGTTAATTGACTGAAATATGTTAAATTAGTGATTTAGGGCAACTCAATATCGACTACTAAATGTGTATATACAAGAAAATCGACTTTATACCTGAATATAAGATTGTCAAATTCTTCCAAATGCACTGCCGTCATGGCTTAATGTCAACTTCAGCAAGATGAAGAAGGCTAATTAACCTAAATATTTGATGTTAATGATTTGAAGCAACTCAATATCGACTGCTAAATGTGTATATACAAGAAAATCCTTTTTATACCTGCATATAGGATTGTGGAATTCTTCCAACTGCACTGCCTTTATGGCTTTATGTCAACTTCAGTAAAATGGAGAAGGTCAATTAACTTAAATATTTGATGTTAATGATTTAAAGCAACTCAATATTGACTGCTAAATGTGTATATACAAGAAAATCGACTTTATACCTGATTGTCTAATTCTTCCGAATGCACTACCGTTATGGTTTTATGTCA
>NW_024395343.1:0-21993 GCF_016617805.1 Bactrocera tryoni | reverse complement strand
ATTAAGGTATAAATTCGAATTTCTTGTATATACACATTTAACAGTCGATAGTGAGTTGCTTCAAACATATTTAAGTTAATTATCCTTCTTCATCTTACTGAAGTGGACATAAACCCATAACGGCAGTGCATTTGGAAGAATTCCACAATGTTATATTTAGAAACAAATCGATTTTCTTGTATATAAACATTAAGCTATCGATACTGAGTTGCTGCAAATCATTAAATTAACATATTTAAGATAATTTACCTTCTTCATCTTACTGAAGTTGACATAAAGCCATAACGGCAGAGCATTTGGAAGAATTCCACAATCTTATATTGAGGTATAAAGTAAATTTTCTTGTATATACACATTTAGCAATCGACACTGAGTTGCTTCAAATCATTTACTTCACTTATTTAAGTTAATTAACATTCTTCATCTTACTGAAGTTGACATGCCATAACGGCAGTGCATTTGGAAGAATTCCACAATCTTATATTAAGGTACAAAGTCGATTTTCTGGTATATACACTTTTAGTAATCGATATTGAGGTACCTCAAATCATTAGTTGAAGATATCTAAGTTATTTTACCTTCTTTATCTTACTAAAGTAGACATAAACACACAAAAACAGTGCATTTGGAAGAACTCCACAATCTTATATTGAGGTATAACTTCGATTTTCTTGTATATACACATTTAGGAATCGATATTGAGTTGCTTCAAACCATTAGTTTAACTTATTTAACTTAATTAACCTTCGTCATCTTACTGAAGTGGACATAAAGCCATAACGGCAGTGCATTTGGAAGAATTCCACAATTTTATATTTAGATATAAAGTCGGTTTTATTGTGTATACACATTTAGCAATCGATAGTGAGTTGCTTGAGTTGCTTCAAATCATAAGTTTAACATATTTAAGTTAATTGACCTTCTTTATCTTACTGAAGTGGACATAAAGCCAAAGCGGCAGTGCATTTGGAAGAACGCCACATTCTTATATTAAAGTATAAAGGCGATTTTTTTGTATATACACATTTAGGAGCCGATATTGAGTTGCTTCAAGCCATTATTTTAACATATTTAAGTTAATTAACCTTCTTCATCTTACTGAAGTGGACATAAAGCCATAACGGCAGTGCATTTGGAAGAATTTCACAACCTTATATTAAGGTATAAAGTCTATGTTATTGTATATACACATTTAGCAATCGATATTGAGTTGCTTTAAATCATTAGTTTAACATATTTCAGTTAATTAACCTTCTTCGTCTTACTAAAGTGGATATATAGCCATAACGGCAGTGCATTTGGAAGAATTCCATAATGTTATATTTAGATAAAAAGTCGATTTTCTCATATACACACATTTAGCTATCGATACTGAGTTGCAGCAAATCATTAATTTAACATATTTCAGTTAATTAACATTTAGAAGAATTCCACAATGTTATATTTAGAAACAAAGTCGGTTTTCTCGTATATACACAATTAGCTATCGATACTGAGTTGCTGCAAATCATTAATTTAACATATTTAAGATAATTTGCCTTCCTCATCTTACTGAAGTTGACATAAAGCCATAACGGCAGAGCATTTGGAAGAATTCCACAATCTTATATTGAGGTATAAAATGAATTTTCTTGTATATACACATTTAGCCATCGACACTGAGTTGCGCTAAATCATTGACTTCACTTATTTAAGTTAATTAACATGAAGTTGACATGCCATAACGGTAGAGCATTTGGAAGAATTCCACAATCTAATATTAAGGTATAAATTCGATTTTCTTGTATATACACATTTAGCAATCGATATTGCGTTGCTTCAAACATATTTAAGTTAATTATCCTTCTTCATCTTACTGAAGTGGGCATACGGCCATAACGGTGGTGCATTTGGAAGAATTCCACTATCTTATATTTAGATATAAAGTCGATTTTCTTGTATATACACATTTAGGAATCGATATTGAGTTGCTTCAAACCATTAGTTTAACATATTTAAGTTAATTAACCTTCTTCATCTTACTGAAGTGGGCATACGGCCATAACGGTGGTGCATTTGGAAGAATTCCACTATCTTATATTTAGATATAAAGTCGATTTTCTTGTATATACACATTTAGGAATCGATATTGAGTTGCTTCAAACCATTAGTTTAACATATTTAAGTTAATTAACATTCTTCATCTTACTGAAGTGGACATATAGCCATAACGGCAGTGCATTTGGAAGAATTCCACAATCTCATATTAAGGTAATAAGTCGATTTTATTGTATATGCACATTTAGCAATCGATATTGAGTTGCTTTAAATTAGTTTAACATATTTCAGTTAATTAACCTTATTCATCTTACTGAAGTGGACATATAGCCATAACGGCAGTGCATTTGGAAGAATTCCACAATCTCATATTAAGGTAATAAGTCGATTTTATTGTATATGCACATTTAGCAATCGATATTGAGTTGCTTTATATTATTTTAACATATTTCAGTTAATTAACCTTCTTTATCTTACTGAAGTGGACACATAGCCATAACGGCAGTGCATTTGGAAGAAATCCACAATCTTATATTTAGATATAAAGTCGTCTTTCTTGTATATGCGCATTTAGCAATCGATATTGAGTTGCTTTAAATCATTAGTTTAACATATTTCAGTTAATTAACCTTCTTTATGTATCTTACTGAAGTGGACATATAGCCATAACGGCAGTGTATTTGGAAGAATTCCACAAACTTATATTGAGGTATAAAGTCAATTTTCTTAAATATACACATTTAGCAATCGATATTGAGTTGCTGCAAATCATTAATTTAACATAGTTAAGTAATTTACCCTCTTCATCTTACTGAAGTTGACATAAAGCCATAACGGCAGAGCATTTGGAAGAATTCCACAATCTTATATTAAAGTATAAAGGCGATTTTCTTGTATATACGCATTTAGCAATCGATATTGAGTTGCAGCAAATCATTAATTTAACATATTTAAGATAATTTGCCTTCTTCATCTTACTGAAGTTGACATAAAGCCATAACGGCAGTGCATTTGGAAGACTTCCACAATCTTATATTAAGGTATAAAGTCGATTTTATTGTATATACACATTTAGCAATCGATATTGAGTTGCTTTAAATCATTAGTTTAACATATTTCAGTTAATTAACCTTCTTCGTCTTACTAAAGCGGATATATAGCCATAACAGCAGTGCATTTGGAAGAATTCCATAATGTTATATTTAGATACAAAGTCGATTTTTTCGTATACACACATTTAGCTATCGATACTGAGTTGCTGCAAATCATTAATTTAACATATTTCAGTTAATTAACCTTCTTCATCTTACTGAAGTGGATATATAGCCATAACAGCAGTGCATTCAGAAGAATTCCACAATGTTATATTTAGAGACAAAGTCGATTTTCTCGTATATACACATTTATCTATCGATACTGAGTTGCAGCAAATCATTAGTTTAACATATTTAAGATAATTTGCCTTCTTCATCTTACTGAAGTTGACATAAAGCCATAACGGCAGATCATTTGGAAGAATTCCACAATCTAATATTAAGGTATGAATTCGATTTTCTTGTATATACACATTTAGCAATCGATATTGAGTTGCTTCAAACATATTTAAGTTAATTATCCTTCTTCATCTTACTGAAGTGGGCATACGGCCATAACGGTGGTGCATTTGGAAGAATTCCACTATCTTGTATTTAGATATAAAGTCGATTTTCTTGTATATACACATTTAGAAATCGATATTGAGTTGCTTTAAACCATTAGTTTAACATATTTAAGTTAATTAACCTTCTTCATCTTACTGAAGTGGACATATAGCCATAACGGCAGTGCATTTGGAAGAATTCCACAATCTCATATTAAGGTATTAAGTCGATTTTATTGTATATACACATTTAGCAATCGATATTGAGTTGCTTTAAATTAGTTTAACATATTTCAGTTAATTAACCTTCTTCATCTTACTAAAGTGGATATATAGCCATGACAGCAGTGCATTTGGAAGAATTCCACAATGTTATATTTAGATACGAAGTCGATTTTCTCGTATATACACATTTAGCTATCGATACTGAGTTGCTGCAAATCATTAATTTAACATATTTCAGTTAATTAACCTTCTTCATTTTACTGAAGTGGAAGTGCATTTGGAAGAATTCCACAATGTTATATTTAGATACAAAGTCGATTTTCTCGTATATACACATTTAGCTATCGATACTGAGTTGCTGTAAATCATTAGTTTAACATATTTAAGATAATTTACATTCTTCATCTTACTGAAGTTGACATAAAGCCATAACGGCAGAGCATTTGGAAGAATTCCACAATCTTATATTGAGGTATAAAGTCAATTTTCGTGTATATACACATTTAGCAATCGACACTGAGTTGCTTTAAATCATTTACTTCACTTATTTAAGTTAATTAACATTCTTCATCTTACTGAAGTTGACATTAAGCCATAACGGTAGTGCATTTGGAAGACCTACACAATCTCATATTAAGGTATAAATTCGATTTTCTTGTATATACACATTTAACAGTCGATATTGAGTTGCTTCAAACATATTTAAGTTAATTATCCTTCTTCATCTTACTGAAATGGACATAAACCCATAACGGCAGTGCATTTGGAAGAATTCCACAATGTTATATTTAGAAACAAATCGATTTTCTTGTATATAAACATTTAGCTATCGATACTGAGTTGCTGCAAATCATTAAATTAACATATTTAAGATAATTTACCTTCTTCATCTTACTGAAGTTGACATAAAGCCATAACGGCAGAGCATTTGGAAGAATTCCACAATCTTATATTGAGGTATAAAGTAAATTTTCTTGTATATACACATTTAGCAATCGACACTGAGTTGCTTCAAATCATTTACTTCACTTATTTAAGTTAATTAACATTCTTCATCTTACTGAAGTTGACATGCCATAACGGCAGTGCATTTGGAAGAATTCCACAATCTTATATTAAGGTACAAAGTCGATTTTCTGGTATATACACTTTTAGTAATCGATATTGAGGTACCTCAAATCATTAGTTGAAGATATCTAAGTTATTTTACCTTCTTCATCTTACTAAAGTAGACATAAACACACAAAAACAGTGCATTTGGAAGAACCCCACAATCTTATAGTGAGGTATAAATTCGATTTTCTTGTATATAATACATTTAGTAATCGATATTGAGTTGCTTCAAACCATTAGTTTAACTTATTTAACTTAATTAACCTTCGTCATCTTACTGAAGTGGGCATAAAGCCATAACGGCAGTGCATTTGGAAGAATTCCACAATTTTATATTTAGATATAAAGTCGGTTTTATTGTGTATACACATTTAGCAATCGATAGTGAGTTGCTTCAAACCATTAGTTTAACATATTTAAGTTAATTAACCTTCTTCATCTTACTGAAGTGGACATATAGCCATAACGGCAGTGCATTTGGAAGAACGCCACATTCTTATATTAAAGTATAAAGGCGATTTTTTTGTATATACACATTTAGGAGCCGATATTGAGTTGCTTCAAGCCATTATTTTAACATATTTAAGTTAATTAACCTTCTTCATCTTACTGAAGTGGACATAAAGCCATAACGGCAGTGCATTTGGAAGAATTTCACAACCTTATATTAAGGTATAAAGTCTATGTTATTGTATATACACATTTAGCAATCGATATTGAGTTGCTTTAAATCATTAGTTTAACATATTTCAGTTAATTAACCTTCTTCGTCTTACTAAAGTGGATATATAGCCATAACGGCAGTGCATTTGGAAGAATTCCATAATGTTATATTTAGATAAAAAGTCGATTTTCTCATATACACACATTTAGCTATCGATACTGAGTTGCAGCAAATCATTAATTTAACATATTTCAGTTAATTAACATTTAGAAGAATTCCACAATGTTATATTTAGAAACAAAGTCGGTTTTCTCGTATATACACAATTAGCTATCGATACTGAGTTGCTGCAAATCATTAATTTAACATATTTAAGATAATTTGCCTTCCTCATCTTACTGAAGTTGACATAAAGCCATAACGGCAGAGCATTTGGAAGAATTCCACAATCTTATATTGAGGTATAAAATCAATTTTCTTGTATATACACATTTAGCCATCGACACTGAGTTGCGCTAAATCATTGACTTCACTTATTTAAGTTAATTAACATGAAGTTGACATGCCATAACGGTAGAGCATTTGGAAGAATTCCACAATCTAATATTAAGGTATAAATTCGATTTTCTTGTATATACACATTTAGCAATCGATATTGCGTTGCTTCAAACATATTTAAGTTAATTATCCTTCTTCATCTTACTGAAGTGGGCATACGGCCATAACGGTGGTGCATTTGGAAGAAATCCACTATCTTATATTTAGATATAAAGTCGATTTTCTTGTATATACACATTTAGGAATCGATATTGAGTTGCTTCAAACCATTAGTTTAACATATTTAAGTTAATTAACATTCTTCATCTTACTGAAGTGGACATATAGCCATAACGGCAGTGCATTTGGAAGAATTCCACAATCTCATATTAAGGTAATAAGTCGATTTTATTGTATATGCACATTTAGCAATCGATATTGAGTTGCTTTACATCATTAGTTTAACATATTTCGGTTAATTAACCTTCTTTATGTACCTTACTGAAGTGGACATATAGCCATAACGGCAGTGTATTTGGAAGAATTCCACAATCTTATATTGAGGTATAAAGTCAATTTTCTTAAATATACACATTTGGCAATCGATATTGAGTTGCTGCAAATCATTAATTTAACATAGTTAAGTAATTTACCCTCTTCATCTTACTGAAGTTGACATAAAGCCATAACGGCAGAGCATTTGGAAGAATTCCACAATCTTATATTGAGGTATAAAGTAAATTTTCTTGTATATACACATTTAGGAATCGACACTGAGTTGCTTCAAATCATTTACTTCACTTATTTAAGTTAATTAACCTTCTTTATCTTACTGAAGTGAACATAAAGCCATAACGGCAGTGCATTTGGAAGAACGCATCAATCTTATATTAAGGTATAAAGTCGATTTTCTTGTATATACACATTTAGCAATCGATATTGAGTTGCTTTAAATCATTAGTTTAACATATTTCAGTTAATTAACCTTCTTCGTCTTACTAAAGTGGATATATAGCCATAATAGCAGTGCATTTGGAAGAATTCCATAATGTTATATTTAGATACAAAGTCGATTTTTTCGTATACACACATTTAGCTATCGATACTGAGTTGCTGCAAATCATTAATTTAACATATTTCAGTCAATTAACCTTCTTCATCTTACTGAAGTGGATATATAGCCATAACAGCAGTGCATTCAGAAGAATTCCACAATGTTATATTTAGAGACAAAGTCGATTTTCTCGTATATACACATTTATCTATCGATACTGAGTTGCTGCAAATCATTAATTTAACATATTTAAGATAATTTGCCTTCTTCATCTTACTGAAGTTGACATAAAGCCATAACGGCAGATCATTTGGAAGAATTCCACAATCTAATATTAAGGTATGAATTCGATTTTCTTGTATATACACATTTAGCAATCGATATTGAGTTGCTTCAAACATATTTAAGTTAATTATCCTTCTTCATCTTACTGAAGTGGGCATACGGCCATAACGGTGGTGCATTTGGAAGAATTCCACTATCTTATATTTAGATATAAAGTCGATTTTCTTGTATATACACATTTATGAATCGATATTGAGTTGCTTCAAACCATTAGTTTAACATATTTAAGTTAATTAACCTTCTTCATCTCACTGAAGTGGACATATAGCCATAACGGCGGTGCATTTGGAAGAATTCCACAATCTCATATTAAGGTATTAAGTCGATTTTATTGTATATACACATTTAGCAATCGATATTGAGTTGCTTTAAATTAGTTTAACATATTTCAGTTAATTAACCTTCTTCATCTTACTAAAGTGGATATATAGCCATGACAGCAGTGCATTTGGAAGAATTCCACAATGTTATATTTAGATACGAAGTCGATTGTCTCGTATATACACATTTAGCTATCGATACTGAAATGCTGCAAATCATTAATTTAACATATTTCAGTTAATTAACCTTCTTCATTTTACTGAAGTGGAAGTGCATTTGGAAGAATTCCACAATGTTATATTTAGATACAAAGTCGATTTTCTCGTATATACACATTTAGCTATCGATACTGAGTTGCTGTAAATCATTAGTTTAAAATATTTAAGATAATTTACATTCTTCATCTTACTGAAGTTGATGTAAAGCCATAACGGCAGAGCATTTGGAAGAATTCCACAATCTTATATTGAGGTATAAAGTCAATTTTCTTGTATATACACATTTAGCAATCGACACTGAGTTGCTTTAAATCATTTACTTCACTTATTTAAGTTAATTAACATTCTTCATCTTACTGAAGTTGACATTAAGCCATAACGGTAGTGCATTTGGAAGACCTACACAATCTCATATTAAGGTATAAATTCGATTTTCTTGTATATACACATTTAACAGTCGATATTGAGTTGCTTCAAACATATTTAAGTTAATTGTCCTTCTTCATCTTACTGAAGTTGACATAAAGCCATAACGGCAGAGCATTTGGAAGAATTCCACAATCTTATATTGAGGTATAAAGTAAATTTTCTTGTATATACACATTAAGCAATCGACACTGAGTTGCTTCAAATCATTTACTTCACTTATTTAAGTTAATTAACATTCTTCATCTTACTGAAGTTGACATGCCATAACGGCAGTGCATTTGGAAGAATTCCACAATCTTGTATTAGGGTACAAAGTCGATTTTCTGGTATATACACTTTTAGTAATCGATATTGAGGTACCCCAAATCATTAGTTGAAGATATCTAAGTTATTTTACCTTCTTCATCTTACTAAAGTAGACATAAACACACAAAAACAGTGCATTTGGAAGAACCCCACAATCTTATAGTGAGGTATAAATTCGATTTTCTTGTATATAATACATTTAGTAATCGATATTGAGTTGCTTCAAACCATTAGTTTAACTTATTTAACTTAATTAACCTTCGTCATCTTACTGAAGTGGACATAAAGCCATAACGGCAGTGCATTTGGAAGAATTCCACAATTTTATATTTAGATATAAAGTCGGTTTTATTGTGTATACACATTTAGCAATCGATAGTGAGTTGCTTGAGTTGCTTGAGTTGCTTCAAATCATAAGTTTAACATATTTAACTTAATTGACCTTCTTTATCTTACTGAAGTGGACATAAAGCCATAGCGGCAGTGCATTTGGAAGAACGCCACTTTCTTATATTAAAGTACAAAGGCGATTTTTTTGTATATACACATTTAGGAATCGATATTGAGTTGCTTCAAACCATTAGTTTAACATATTTAAGTTAATTAACCTTCTTCATCTTACTGAAGTGGACATATAGCCATAACGGCAGTGCATTTGGAAGAATTCCACAATCTCATATTAAGGTAATAAGTCGATTTTATTGTATATGCACATTTAGCAATCGATATTGAGTTGCTTTAAATTAGTTTAACATATTTCAGTTAATTAACCTTCTTCATCTTACTAAAGTGGATATATAGCCATGACAGCAGTGCATTTGGAAGAATTCCACAATGTTATATTTAGATACGAAGTCGATTTTCTCGTATATACACATTTAGCTATCGATACTGAGTTGCTGCAAATCATTAATTTAACATATTTCAGTTAATTAACCTTCTTCATTTTACTGAAGTGGAAGTGCATTTGGAAGAATTCCAAAATGTTATATTTAGATACAAAGTCGTTTTTCTCGTATATACACATTTAGCTATGGATACTGAGTTGCTGTAAATCATTTGTTTAACATATTTAAGATAATTTACATTCTTCATCTTACTGAAGTTGACATAAAGCCATAACGGCAGAGCATTTGAAAGAATGCCACAATCTTATATTGAGGTATAAAGTAAATTTTCTTGTATATACACATTTAGCAATCGACACTGAGTTGCTTCAAATCATTTACTTCACTTATTTAAGTTAATTAACCTTCTTTATCTTACTGAAGTGAACATAAAGCCATAACGGCAGTGCATTTGGAAGAATTCCACAATCTTATATTGAGGTATAAAGTCAATTTTCTTACATATACACATTTAGCAATCGATATTGAATTGCTGCAAATCATTAATTTAACATAGTTAAGTTATTTACCCTCTTCATCTTACTGAAGTTGACATAAAGCCATAACGGCAGAGCATTTGGAAGAATTCCACAATCTTATATTAAGGTATTAAATCGATTTTCTTGTATATGCACATTGAGCAATCGATATTGAGTTGCTTCAAACAATTAGTTTAACATATTTAGGTTAACTAACCTTCTTCATCTTACTGAAGTGGACATATAGCCATAACGGCAGTGCATTTGGAAGAAATCCACAACCTTATATTTAGATATAAAGTCGATTTTCTTGTATATGCACATTAAGCAATCGATATTGAGTTCTTTAAATCATTAGTTTAACATATTTCAGTTAATTAACCTTCTTCATCTTACTAAAGTGGATTTATAGCCATGACAGCAGTGCATTTGGAAGAATTCCACAATGTTATATTTAGATACGAAGTCGATTTTCTCGTATATACACATTTAGGTATCGATACTGAGTTGCTGCAAATCATTAATTTAACATTGTTAAGTAATTTAGCCTCTTCATCTTACTGAAGTTGACATAAAGCCATAACGGCAGAGCATTTGGAAGAATTCCACAATCTTATATTAAGGTATTAAATCGATTTTCTTGCATATGCACATTGAGCAATCGATATTGAGTTGCTTCAAACCATTAGTTTAACATATTTAGGTTAATTAACCTTCTTCATCTTACTGAAGTGGACATATAGCCATAACAGCAGTGCATTTGGAAGAATTCCACAATCTTATATTGAGGTATAAAGTCAATTTTCTTGTTTATATGCATTTAGCAAGCGCTATTGAGTTGCTGCAAATCATTAATTTAACATATTTAAGTTAATTTACCTTCTTCATCTTACTGAAGTGGACATAAACCCATAACGGCAGTGCATTTGGAAGAATTCCACATTCTCATATTAAGGTATGAAGTCGAATTTCTTGTATATGCACATTCATCAATCGATATTGAGTTGCTGCAAATCATTAGTTTAACACATTTAAGTTAATTTACCTTCTTCATCTTACTAAAGTGGATATATAGCCATAATAGCAGTGCACTTGGAAGAATTCCATAATGTTATATTTATATACAAAGTCGATTTTGTCGTATATACACATTTAGCTATCGATACTGAGTTGCTGCAAATAATTAATTTAACATATTTCGGTTATTTAACTTTCTTCATCTTACTAAAGTGGATATATAGCCATAACAGCAGTGCGTTTAGAAGAATTCCACAATGTTATATTTATTATAAGTCGATTTTCTCGTATATACACATTTAGCTATCCATACTGAGTTGCTGCAAATCATTCATTTAACATATTTAAGAAAATTTACCTTCTTCATCTTACTGAAGTTGACATAAAGCCATAACTGCAGAGCATTTGGAAGAATTGCACAATCTTATGCTGAGGTATAAAGTAAATTTTCTTGTATATACACATTTAGCAATCGACACTGAGTAGCTTCAAATCATTTACTTCACTTATTTAAGTTAATTAACATTCTTCATCTTACTGAAGTTGACATGCCATAACGGTAGTGCAATTGGAAGAATTCCACAATCTTTTATTAAGGTATAAATTCGATTTTCTTGTATATACACATTAAGCAATCTATATTGAGTTGCTTCAAACATATTTAAGTTAATTATCCTTCTTCATCTTACTGAAGTGGGCATACGGCCATAATGGCAGTGCAATTGGAAGAATTTCATAAGTCGATTTTATTGTATATACACATTTAGCAATCGATATTGAGTTGCTTCAAATCATTAGTTTAACATATTTAAGTTAATTAACCTTCTTTATCTTACTGAAGTGATTATAAAGCCATAACGGCAGTGCATTTGGAAGAACGCCACACACTTACATTAAGGTATAAAATCGATTTTCTTGTATATACACTTTTAGGAATCGATATTGAGTTGCTTCAAACCATTAGTTTAACATATTTAAGTTAATTAACCTTCTTCATCTTACTATAGTGGACATAAAGTTATAACGGCTGCGCATTTGGAAGAACTCCACAATTTCATATTAAGTTATAAAATCGATTTTCTTGTACATATGCACACATTTAGGAATCGATATTGAGTTGCTTCAAACCTTAACTATCCTGCCTCCTCTTACTGAAGTCGACATAAAGCCATAACGGCAGTGCATTTGAAAGAACTCCACAATCTTATGTTAAGGTATAAAGTCGATTTTCTTATATATACACATATAGCAATCGATATTGAGTTGCTTTAAACCATTAGTTTGACATATTTCAGCCAATTAAGCTTCTTCATCTTACTGAAGTGGATATATAGCCATAACAGTAGTGCACTTGGAAGAATTCCACAATGTTATATTTAGATACAAAGTCGATATTCTCGTATATATACATTTAGCAATAGATATTGGGTTGCTTCAAAACATTTACTTCACTTACTTAAGTTAATTAACCTTTTGCATCTTACTCAAGTGACATAAAGCCATAACGGCAGTGCATTTGGAAGAACGCCACAACCTTATATTAAGGTATAAAGCCGATTTTCTTGGATAAAAACATAGAGCAATCGATATTGAGTTGCTGTAAATCATTAGTTTAACATATTTCAGTTAACTAACCTTATTCATCTTACTGAAGTGGACATAAAGCCATAACGGCAGTGCATTTGGAAGAATTCCACAATCTTATATTAAGGTATAAAATCGATTTTCTTGTACATATATACACATTTGGGAATCGATATTGAGTTGCTTCAAATCATTAGTTTAACATATTTAAGTTAATTAACCTTCTTTATCTTACTGAAGTGATCATAAAGCCATAACGGCAGTGCATTTGGAAGAACGCCACACACTTACATTAAGGTATAAAATCGATTTTCTTGTACATATATACACATTTGGGAATCGATATTGAGTTGCTTCAAAACATTCTTCTTCTTCTCAATTGGCGTAGAAGCCGCTTAAGCGATTATAGCCGAGTTAACAACAGCGCACCAGTCGTTTCTTCTTCTCGCTACGTGGCGCCAATTGGATATTCCAAGCGAAGCCAGGTCCTTCTCCACTTGGTGCTTCCAACGGAGTGGAGGTCTTCCTCTTCCTCTGCTTCCCCCGGCGGGTACTGCGTCGAATATTTTCAGAGCTGGAGTGTTTTCGTCCATCCGGACAATATGACCTAGCCAGCGTAGCCGCTGTCTTTTAATTCGCTGAACTATGTCGATGTCGTCGTATATCTCGTACAGCTCATCGTTCCATCGAATGCGGTATTCGCCGTGGCTAACGCGCAAAGGACCATAAATCTTTCGCAGAACTTTTCTCTCGAAAAACTCGCAACGTCGACTCGTCCGTTGTTGACATCGTCCAAGACTCTGCACCATACAGCAGGACGGGAATTATGAGTGACTTATAGAGTTTGGTTTTTGTTTGTCGAGAGAGGACTTTGCTTCTCAATTGCCTACTCAGTCCGAAGTAACACCTGCTGGCAAGAGTTATTCTGCGTTGGATTTCTAGGCTGACATTGTTGGTGGTGTTTACGCTGGTTCCAAGATAGACGAAATTATCTACAACTTCAAAATTATGACTGTCAACAGTGACGTGAGTGCCAAGTCGCGAGTGCGACGACTGTTTGTTTGATGACAGAGATATTTCGTCTTGCCCTCGTTCACTGCCAGACTCATTTCTTTTGCTTCCTTGTCCAGTCTGGAGAAAGCAGAACTAACGGCGCGGGTGTTGAGGCCGATGATATCAATATCATCGGCATACGCCAGCAGTTGTACACTCTTATAGAAGATGGTACCTTCTCTATTTAGTTCTGCGGCTCGAACTATTTTCTCCAAAAGCAGGTTGAAAAAGTCGCACGATAGGGAATCGCCTTGTCTGAAACCTCGTTTGGTATCGAACGGCTCGGAGAGGTTCTTCCCGATCCCGACGGAGCTTTTGGTGTTACTCAACGTCAGTTTACACAGCCGTATTAGTTTTGCGGGGATACTAAATTCAGACATCGCGGCATAAAGGCAGCTCCTTTTCGTGCTGTCGAAAGCAGCTTTGAAATCGACGAAGAGGTGGTGTGTGTCGATTCTTCTTTCACGGGTCTTTTCCAAGATTTGGCGCATGGTGAATATCTGGTCGGTTGTTGATTTGCCAGGTCTGAAGCCACACTGATAAGGTCCAATCAGCTTGTTGACGGTGGGCTTTAATCTTTCACACAATACGCTCGATAGAACCTTATATGCGATGTTGAGGAGGCTAATCCCACGGTAGTTGGCGCAGATTGTGGGGTCTCCTTTTTTATGGATTGGGCATAGCACACTTAAATTCCAATCGTTGAAGCTGATGCATGCACCTTATCAGTTCTTCGCCGCCGTGTTTGAATAGCTCGGCCGGCAATCCGTCAGCCCCTGCCCTTTGTTGTTCTTCAGGCGGGCAATTGCTATTCGAACTTCTTCATGGTCGGGTAATGGAACGTCTGCTCCATCGTCATCGATTGGCGAATCGGGTTCTCCTTCTCCTGGTGTTGTGCTTTCACTGCCATTCAGCAGGTTGGAGAAGTGTTCCCTCCATAATTTAAGTATGCTCTGGGCATCAGTGACTAGATCACCTTTGGGGGTTCTACAGGAATACGCTCCGGTCTTGAAACCTTCCGTAAGCCGCCGCATTTTTTCGTAGAATTTCCGAGCATTACCCCCGTCGGCCAGCTTATCAAGCTCTTCGTACTCACGCATTTCAGCCTCTTTCTTCTTCTGTCTACAAATGCGTCTCGCTTCCTTCTTCAACTCTCGGTATCTATCCCATCCCGCACGTGTAGTGGTCGATCGTAACGTTGCGAGGTAGGCAGCCTGTTTTCTCTCCGCTGCAACACGGCACACCTCGTCGTACCAGCTGTTCTTTTGCACTTTCCGAAAACCAATGGTTTCGGTTGCAGCTGTACGTAAGGAGTTTGAAATGCCGTCCCACAGTTCCCTTATACCGAGTTGTTGATGAGTGCTCTCAGAAAGCAGGAGTGCAAGCCGAGTAGAAAATCGTTCGGCAGTCTGTTGTGATTGCAGCTTTTCGACGTGGAACCTTCCTTGTGCTTGTTGGCGTACGTTTTTTGCTGCACAGAGGCGGGTGCGAATCTTGGCTGCAACAAGATAGTGGTCCGAGTCGATGTTAGGACCTCGGAGCGCACGCACATCTAAAACACTGGAGACGTGTCTTCCGTCTATCACAACATGATCGATCTGGTTGGTAGTTTTTCGATCCGGAGACAGCCAGGTAGCTTGATGAATCTTCTTATGCGGGAATCTAGTACTACAGATAACCATATTTCGGGCCCCGGCGAAGTCAATCAGCCTCAGCCCATTAGGGGATGTTTCGTCGAAGAGGCCGAATTTACCGACCGTAGTGCCAAAGACACCTTCTTTGCCCACCCTGGCGTTAAAGTCGCCAAGCACGATTCTGACATCGTGGCGGGGGCAGCTCTCATAAGCGCGCTCCAAGCGCTCATAGAAGGCATCTTTGGTCACATCGTCCTTCTCATCCGTCGGGGCGTGGGCGCAAATCAGTGATATGTTGAAGAACCTCGCTTTGATGCGGATTGTGGCTAGACGTTCATTCACCGGAGTGAATGATAGTATTCGGCGACGGAGTCTCTCTCCCACCACGAATCCTACACCAAACTTGCACTCCTTTATATGCCCACTGTAGTAAATGTCACAAGGACCTACTCGTCTCTGTCCTTGTCCCGTCCATCGCATTTCTTGGACGGCGGTGATGTCAGCCTTGTCTTTACGAGGACATCAACCAGCTGGGCAGCGGCACCTTCCCAATTAAGGGACCGGACATTCCAGGTGCATGCCCTCAATTCGTAGTCCTTATTTCGTTTGCCATGGTCGTCATCAAAAGGGGGTCTCTCATCCGAGGCTGGTTGTAGCTCTTCACTGGGGGTGTTTTTTACGTGGCGGGTCCCAAACCCAGCGCACAACCCTTGTAGGGAATGTTTCGCCTTCTCACTTTAGCTCGCCTTCAAACGGATGTTCTTAGGCTACCAGAGGATACTTGGTCAAAGACCGGAAGTAGTGAGCTGCTTGAGCCATGTGTAAAAGAATCGTTTCTGGCCACTCCCAAGTGAATGGCGATCAGAGAACTTTCCTCACTTACGTGAACTTCTACACATGACTCCATCCTCAAAACATTAGTTTAACATATTTAAGTTAATTTACCTTCTTCATCTTACTGAAGTGGACATAAAGCCATAACGGCAGTGCATTTGGAAGAATTCCACAATCTCATATTAAGGTATAAAGTCGATTTTCTTGTACATATCCACACATTTAGGAATCGATATTGAGTTGCTTCAAACCGTTAATTTAACATATTTAAATTAATTATCCTTCCTCGTCTTACCGAAATGGACATAAGACCATCACGGCAGTGCATTTGAAAGAACTCCACAATCTTATATTAAGGTATAAAGTCGATTTTGTTGTATATACACATTTAGCAATCGATATTGAGTTGCTGTAAATCCTTAGTTTGACATATTTCAGTCAATTAACCTTCCTCATCTTACTGAAGTGGATATATAGCCATAACAGCAGTGCATTTGCAAGAATTCCACAATGTTATATTTAGATACAAAGTCGATTTTTTCGTATATACACATTTAGCTATCGATACTGAGTTGCTGCAAATCATTAATTTAACATATTTAAGATAATTAACATTCTTCACCTTACTGATGTTGACATAAAGCCATAACGGCAGAGCATTTGGAAGAATTTCACAATCTAATGTTGAGGTATAAATTCGATTTTCTTGTAAATACACATTTAGGAATCGATATTTAGTTGCTTCAAACCATTAGTTTAACATATTTAGGTTAATTAACCTTCTTCATCTTACTGAAGTGGACATAGAGCCATAACGGCAGTGCATTTGGGAGAACTCCACAATCTCATATTAAAGTATAAAGTCGATTTTCTTATTTATACACATTAAGCAATCGACACTGAGGTGCTCAAATCATTTAGTTTACCTATTCAAGATAATTTACCTTATTCATCTTACTGAAATTGACATAAAGCCATAAAGGGAGTGCATTTGGAAGAAATCCACAATGTTATATTTAGATATAAAGCCGATTTTCTTGTATATACACATTTAGCAATCGATATTGAATTGCTTTAAATCATTAGTTTGACATATTTAAGTAAATTATCCTTCTTCATCTTACTGAAGTGGGCATATAACCATAACGGCAGTGTATTTGGTAGAATTCCACAATCTTATATTAAGGTAGAAATCGATTTTCTTGTATATACACTTTTAGTAATCGATATTGAGGTGCCTCAAATCATTAATTGAAGATATCTAATTTAATTTACCTTCTTCATCTTACTAAAGTAGACATAAAGGCACAAAGGTAGTGCTTTTGGAAGAATTCCACAATCTTACATTGAGGTATAAATTCGATTTTCTTGTATATATACATTTAGGAATCGATATTTAGTTGCTTCAAACCATCAGTTTAACATATTTAGGTTAATTAACCTTCTTCATCTTACTGAAGTGGACATAAAGCCATAACGGCAGTGCATTTAGAAGAACTCCACAATTTTATATTTAGATATAAAGTCGATTTTCTTGTATATACACAAATAGCAATCGATACTGAGTTGCTTCAAATCATTTACTTCAATTATCTAAGTTAACTAACCTCATTCATCTTACTGATGTGGACATACAGCCATAACGGCAGTGCATTTGGAAGAATTCCGCAATCTTATATTGAGCTATAAAGCCGATTTTCTTGTGAATACACATCGATATTGAGTTGCTTCAAACCATTAGTTTAACATATTTAGGTTAATTAACCTTCTTCATCTTACTGAAGTGGACATAAAGCCATAACAACAGTGCATTTGGAAGAATTCCACAATCTTATATTAAGGTTTAAAGTCGATTTTATTGTATATACACATTTAGCAATCGATATTGAGTTGCTTCAAATAATTTACTTCACTTATATAAGTTAATTAACCTTTTTGAGCTTACTGAAGTGGACATAAAGCCATAATGGCAGTGCATTTCGAAGAATTTCAAAATCTTATATTGAGGTATAAAGACAATTTTCTTTTATATATACATTTAGCAATCGATACTAAGTTGCTGCAAATCATTAATTTAACATATTTAAATTAATTTACCTTCTTCATCTTACTGAAGTGGACATAAACCCATAGTGGCAGTGCATTTGGAAGAATTCCACAATCTTATATTAAGGTATAAAGTCAATTTTCTTAAATATACACATTTAGCAATCGATATTGAGTTGCTGCAAATCATTTATTTAACATAGTTAAGTAATTGACCTTCTTCATCTTACTGAAGTTGACATAAAGCCATAACGGCAGAGCATTTGGAAGAATTCCACAGTCTTATATTGAGGTATAAAGTCAATTTTCTTAAATATACACATTTAGCAATCGATATTGAGTTGCTTCAAATAACGTACTTCACTTATATAAGTTAATTAACCTTTTTGAGCTTACTGAAGTGGACATAAAGCCATAATGGCAGTGCATTTGGAAGAATTCCAAAATCTTATATTGAGGTATAAAGTCAATTTTCTTGTATATATACATTTAGCAATCGATATTAAGTTGCTTCAAATCATTAATTTAACATATTTAAATTAATTTACCTTCTTCATCTTACTAAAGTGGACATAAACCCATAGTGGCAGTACATTTGGAAGAATTCCACAATCTTATATTAAGGTATAAAGTCGATTTTCTTGTATATGCACATTGAGCAATCGATACTGAGTTGCTGTAAATCATTAGTTTAACATATTTAAATTAATTTACCTTCTTCATCTTACTGAAGTGGATATATAGCCACAACGGCAGTGTATTTGGAAGAATTTCACAATCTTATATTGAGGTATAAAGTCAATTTTCTTAAATATACACATTTAGCAATCGATATTGAGTTGCTGCAAATCATTAATTTAACATAGTTAAATAATTGACCTTCTTCATCTTACTGAAGTTGACATAAAGCCATAATGGCAGTGCATTTAGAAGAATGCCAAAATCTTATATTGAGGAATAAAGTCAATTTTCTTTTGTATATACATTTAGCAATCGATACTAAGTTGCTGCAAATCATTAATTTAACATATTTAAATTAATTTACCTTCTTCATCTTACTGAAGTGGACATAAACCCATAGTGGCAGTGCATTTGGAAGAATTCCACAATCTTATATTAAGGTATAAAGTCGATTTCTTGTATATGCACATTGAGCAATCGATATTGAGTTGCTGTAAATCATTAATTTAACATAGTTAAATAATTGACCTTCTTCATCTTACTGAAGTTGACATAAAGCCATAATGGCAGTGCATTTAGAAGAATTCCAAAATCTTATATTGAGGAATAAAGTCAATTTTCTTTTGTATATACATTTAGCAATCGATACTAAGTTGCTGCAAATCATTAATTTAACATATTTAAGTGAATTTACCTTCTTCATCTTACTGAAGTGGACATAAAGCCATAACGGCAGAGCATTTGGAAGAATTCCACAATCTTGTATTGAGGTAGAAAGTCGATTTTCTTGTATATACACTTTTAGTAATCGATATTAAGGTGCCTCAAATCATTAGTTGAAGATATCTAAGTTAATTTACCTTCTTCATCTTACTAAAGTAGACATAAAGGCACAAAGGCAGTGCTTTTGGAAGAAGTTCACAATCTTATATTGAGGTATAAAGTCGATTTTCTTGTAAATACACATTAAAGAATCGATATTTAGTTGCTTCAAACCATTAGTTTAACATATTTAGGTTAATTAACCTTCTTCATCTTACTGACGTAGACACAAAGCCATAACGGCAGTGCATTTGGGAGAACTCCACAATCTCATATTAAGGTATAAAGTCGATTTTCTTATATATACACATTTAGCAATCGACACTGAGGTGCTTCAAATCATTTACTTCACCTATTCAAGATAACTTACCTTCTTCATCTTACTGAAATTGACATAAAGCCATAAAAGGAGTGCATTTGGAAGAAATCCACAATGTTATATTTAGATATAAAGTCGATTTTTTTGTTTATACACATTTAGCAATCGATATTGAGTTGCTTTAAATCATTAGTTTAACATATTTCAGTTAATTAACCTTCTACATCTTACTGAAGTGGACATAAGGCCATAACAGCAGTGCATTTGGGAGAATTCCACAATCTTATATTAAGGTATAAAGTCGATTTTATTGTATATACACATTTAGCAATCGATATTGAGTTGCTTCAAATAATTTACTTCACTTATGTATGTTATTTAACCTTTTTGAGCTTACTGAAGTGGACATAAAGCCATAATGGCAGTGCATTTGGAAGAATTCCAAAATCTTATATTGAGGTATAAAGTCAATTTTCTTTTATATATACATTTAGCAATCGATATTAAGTTGCTGCAAATCATTAGTTTAACATATTTAAATTAATTAACCTTCTTCATCTTACAGAAGTGGACATAAACCCATAGTGGCAGTGCATTTGGAAGAATTCCACAATCTTATATTAAGGTATAAAGTCGATTTCTTGTATATGCACATTGAGCAATCGATATTGAGTTGCTCTAAATCATTAGTTTAATATATTTCAGTTAACTAACCTTCTTTATCTTACTGAAGTGGACATATAGCCATTACATCAGTGCATTTGGAAGAATTCCACAATCTTATATTGAGGTATAAAGTCAATTTTCTTGTGAATACACATTTAGGAATCGATATTGAGTTGCCTCAAACCATTAGTTTAACATATTTAGGTTAATAAACCTTCTTCATCTTACTGAAATGGACATAAAGCCATAACAACAGTGCATTTGGAAGAATTCCACAATCTTATATTAAGGTATAAAGTCGATTTTATTGTATATACACATTTAGCAATCGATATTGAGTTGCTTCAAATAATTTACTTCTTTTATGTAAGTTATTTTACCTTTTTGAGCTTACTGAAGTGGACATAAAGCCATAATGGCAGTGCATTTGCAAGAATTCCAAAATCTTATATTGAGGTATAAAGTCAATTTTCTTTTATATATACATTTAGCAATCGATATTAAGTTGCTGCAAATCATTAGTTTAACATATTAAAATTAATTTACCTTCTTCATCTTACAGAAGTGGACATAAACCCATAGTGGCAGTGCATTTGGAAGAATTCCACAATCTTATATTAAGGTATAAAGTCGATTTCTTGTATATGCACATTGAGCAATCGATATTGAGTTGCTATAAATCATTAGTTTAATATATTTCAGTTAACTAACCTTCTTCATCTTACTGAAGTGGACATATAGCCATTACATCAGTGCATTTGGAAGAATTCCACAATCTTATATTGAGGTATAAAGTCAATTTTCTTGTGAATACACATTTAGGAATCGATATTGAGTTGCCTCAAACCATTAGTTTAACATATTTAGGTTAATAAACCTTCTTCATCTTACTGAAATGGACATAAAGCCATAACAACAGTGCATTTGGAAGAATTCCACAATCTTATATTAAGGTATAAAGTCGATTTTATTGTATATACTCATTTAGCAATCGATATTGAGTTGCTTCAAATAATTTACTTCACTTATGTAAGTTATTTAACCTTTTTGAGCTTACTGAAGTGGACATAAAGCCATAATGGC